>NW_019727392.1:281337-343229 GCF_002891405.2 Cryptotermes secundus | reverse complement strand
GAGAGGCCAGAAGAGAGGACAGCTGCAGTTCAGATCAGAAGAGAGACCAGAAGAGAGGACAGCCGTAGTTCAGATCAGAAAAGAGGACAGCCGTAGTTCAGACCAGAAGAGAGGACAGCGGTAGTTCAGATCAGAAGAGAGACCAGAAGAGAGGACAGCCATAGTTCAGATCAGAAGAGAGACCAGAAGAGAGGACAGCTGTAGTTCAGAGCAGAAGAGAGACCAGAAGAGAGGACAGCCATAGTTCAGATCAGGAGAGAGAGCGAATCTAGGCACTCATTTATTGTTGAGTTATTGCGATTACGAGTGATCAGTAAATCCAATCACCTAATCCAGACCCGCTATTATTAGTCACGACCATCACACTTTGGTGTTACTATCTCATCACTGTATCGCCTCTCTCACAGGGACAGCTGTACCTTGTACTTTACCTGCCTGTATCATTAAATTTTCCATTGGTTTCTAGTTTTGTTTGTCTTTTAGGGCTAATTTTGCCTCATTAACCGCTATTATCGCTTGCTTAGTCAGAAGTATCGAGGATTTGCTGTTAGAAAGAAATGACGGAATTGGAGAAAGCCCCGAGAAGTGAGCTCATTGGCAGGTGAAGAAAATGACGTTGTGAAATTCATTTAAGAACCTAATGTATTCGTTTGTGTTATGCAAATTTCAATTACCTTGATCTAGGACATGATGAAAGCAACGCGTGGAGAGTGGCCTTGGGAAATTGGTTGAATGGATTCAATTTCGATATGAATAGTAAGGCAAGGAACCTGTTTGCAGACCCACAGTATGAATGGCGCTTCGAGCTGAGAGGGGAGTTGAAGTGTGGCTACCAGGATGATATGATGCCGTACTTACTCCCCCCAGGAGCCCCAAGTGAGCGGCATGAAGTGCCCCTGTGTTACTACAATACTTGCCGTACTGCAGAGCCGGGGACGTGTGCGTTGGCACGCGCTGGTAACGAGGCGACTTCCACTCGTTGTTCTCATCCGAAAGTTCGGAGAATACTTCTTACTAGGGGGCCCGGAATTGCCGCAGGCCGACCCTTGAAACTCTGTGGTGTTCGGTTTTGCAGTTTTCAAAGGTCGGATGCGAGTGTTTTGATACTTTCTGTCGATTTATACGCAACGGCACAAAATTTGAGTTATGTCAGGAATCCAGATCGTCACATTTAAATGAAAACGTAATTAAAATGAAAGAGAAAGAGCCGTGACCTTATAAACAGCGACCGTTGCTAGGAAAACCCCGCAGCATACACGAACGCAACAATAAAACTGTGTTTTCTATGTGATCCGTGCCGAGATGTTATAACCAGAAGACTTGGAGCTTAGTTGCGATAGTCAGTTCTGTACGGGAGGCTGTGAGGAGAGGTTCTGAGAGCGTCAAATCGAAGAATTTCCACTGTTAGAAGCCGTTTCCAGGGAACGGCTGATAACACAGCAGGCTGGAATACGCTTAGCGGGTGCTGTGGTGATTACCGGTGGAGCTGTAATTGCTTGTAGGTACGAGTCGTGTTTATAAGTGGTCAGTAAATCCATTCACCAATCGAAACCCCGTCTATAGTCACCCCTACATGTGATAGTATTTATTATTCTCTTCTCCCTAACATCAAGTCCGGCTCTAGGGCCCATCCAGCCTCTTATACAATGGATATCGGTGTCTCTCCAGGGGTAATGCAGCCGGGGGTTGAAGCTGACCGCCTAGGTTAACAATGGTGAAGCTACACACACATTCCCTAATGCGTCTTTATGGCGCGGTGATGGAAACAGGTTCTTATTTGTGTAAGAAAAGACAGAGCGTGTAGCTGTAGCAGTGTTTAACCTCGAGCTGCAAGTGAAATTCACCGCCTTGAATCCAGTTGTTACATGAACTGAACATGCGCAGTTCAGGTAGACTGGATCGTGCCATATGTTGCAACGGCTGCTAATGATCAGTGTATCGCTCTGAATCAGAAGAAGCATGTTAATTAATACAAGAGGTGTCTTTTATTGATAAAACCTATTACAGCACCTTGATTACGTTAATCCCCGGGTTTCACTTGAATGACTCATTTTAATACAGCAAATGTGCCTTGCAGGCTCGTGGAGTGAGAAGCATTACGTAGAGATCTAGGTATAGTGACAATGTTAGGGACTGGATGACCGAGGGATCGCAGTTCAATATTCGGCTCGAGAAACAGATTTTCTCCTCTCCACAGTGTCCAGACTGGCACTTGGGCCCACCCAGCCTCGTAACCAATGGGTACGCGGGGTAGAGCGGCCGAGGCGTGGAGCTGACCACGCACCTCCGTCTAATGCCTAGGCCAAGTATGGTGAATCTATACCTTCTGTCTCCCATACGTGTCTATGGTGTGGTGCTTAAATATTGAAGCGCAGGGATAACTTTCCTTTTCACTTATGGTTGGGGCACGCGGTAGCGTGATACCCGTGAAGCATCTTAAAACGTTCTGAAGCTTAGATATCTGTGAAGCATCTTGAAGAGTTATGAAACTTAGAGTATGGAATATTATTTGTCCATTGATGTTAATTAAATTCTTTGGCTGTTGTACATTGCTGGATGTGGTTATTGTTATTTACGTTTCGGAGGTACATACTGCCGCTATCTTCACGTGATGATGATGGCAACATATACCTCCGAAACGTCGACATCGCCCACATCCACACGGTGTAAATAACAAAAAACAGAATTAAAATCAATAATTAGCCACCGTGAAATCCTAAAATCAGAAATAATTTGTCCAGTGTCACTTTATCACCAGCACGTTGGTCAACCCTAGTCTGATGTACACGCAGTGTTGTCAATACGTCATTTCCGTTAAAATATTGTTGCTCTGAAGAAGATGATTGTCTTTAATACCTTGAGGATTCACATTTCATCTAGGAAATCTATCCACGTGTCTGAACACTTCGACAAAATCAGCAGAAGTAGCTGTGTGCGTCTTTGCGAGCCGACTGAGATAAGGAACAGCGAGTTACGTGGGTTGCCGGCATGTTCGGGGGGCTGGACTTGTAGCACAGTTCTGCCCTGAGCATATTCGGGGGCCTGGACTTCTGGCACAGTTCTGCCCTGAGCATGTTCGGGGGCCTGGGCTTCTGGCACAGTTCTGCCCTGAGCATGTTCGGGGGCCTGGGCTTCTGGCACAGTTATGCCCTGAGCATATTTGGGGGCCTGGGCAATCGGCACACAGATGGCGGTGAGACTGTGAGCCTTACGCGCCGGCCGCCCTTTACCCCCGGGAAGATTCCTGGTATTCATTTCTGTTAGAGCTGAATCGACCGCAAGAATTTAGGAGACTTATACTGAACACGGGGCCGAATGAAATGCTGGAGGCTGAGGAGAATAGATGCGTAACAGATTCTCTGTGATACTGCTGTGATCACTTTCATGTGTTTCCAACGAGAACAGATCTTCGGACCGTCTGACAGATGGATGACAGTTCGCTGAAAGCCGCTGCAAGTTGGAACAGATGTTGAGCAGTGCTGTAGTACAGGTTATGTAAGGAATCTCGTAGCTGAGGTCCCTTATATGGAGGGCCATGGCTCTGACTTGTCTCAGTCGAGAATGCAAAAAGTGCACCACGGTCTCTGTGTCGGTTTAACCTGAGGTTCGCAGTGCTCAGGAGACTCCTCGCGTCTTGGTGCCAGCAGCTAGACAAGCCAGAATAGAACTGCAGAGTGAAGCAGCTTCTGCTGTGCCGTGACGCCGTCTGTATTGGAATGCCCAGAAACGGCCGCTGTTTACAGAGTCACTGCTTAGCAACGTGTGTATACGCGACAGCATGTTTAAAATTACGGTAGTCGATTTATTCGTGATTGCGGTAGAGTCTGTGGATAATTCCAAGACCGTACGAACTTCTAAGAATATGATTGTGTCTTGTAGGAGTTACAGACATGCGGCAAACATGCTTCCTACGGCTATGATTGTCACGTACTGTTGCTATGGTAACCACACTTCGGCAGTGGTACTAGTGTCGCACTAACCGCACTACTTTGTTTATCCGCCATGTTGTTATTATCGATTGTAAGAAACTAAAAAGGATGTGTTTGGGTGACCTCCAATTGCAGAGCGTTCATACAGGACTCTGTTATAGTCCGTCCAGCGTTTCTGAACTTGTATGCGTCCGTTCCATGCACATGTGAAGTGGATGGGACTGCACGGGCGGAAAATACTACTGTAAAGCTCATCTCTCTGCGACGTACAGAGTGACACAAGTGACAGACGGTGTGTCGTTTGTAACGAAATGTTGCCGGACAGTTCTGTAGGTGTCTTGAAGCCAGCGGTACAGAATGTACAGGGTGATTCTAAATTATTGTCGGGGTTTCCGTGTCCTGTAAATTTCAAACGAAAGACGCATGTTGAAATTGTTAAGCTGTATTGACTCTACAGATAATAAATGTTGCTTGAATTACACTTTCATATTCTTTCACAAGTTTTATTTTGTTGCTTCTGGTCTGAAAATTATAGCCACGGAAACCCTGACAGTAATTTAGAATCACTCTGTAGAACGAAGACAGACATTTCTTTAATTAGAAGCCTGATTGCAATGGAAATCTGCGAAGACCAGTAATAACCGTGTGACTTACTGCATTTCACTTGCAGGAGAAACTCGTAGAACCGCGGAAGCACAATTAAGTAACCTGCTGTAGAATGAGCAGGGAATGCAGAGAGAAAGAGAACTTGATAAGATTTAGCTATCGAATGCTGTTCACAATCTCAGTCAAGGTCTGTCAGCAAATACAGGAAACTCGACTTGTAGCGTATGATGTTTTTTTCCTTGCAAATCGACTAGCCAACATATCTTACAAGGCAACTTTACTATCTTCAGCGGTTGGACCTTGCTCGTAAAAGGTAAAGCTATCCCTGTAACAGGCCGTGGATGCCCATGGGGTTGTGAAATGTCGAGGCTCCCACATTTTCTAGACAATCGGCTCACAGATGGCGATGAGGTTGTCAGCCTTACGCTCCGGCCGCTCTTTACCCCCAGGAAGATTCCTGGTACTCACTTCTGTTAGAAGCTGAGTCGACCCCAGGGCCATAGTGTGGCTGCAAGGATAAGACCAATCGAAAAAATCTGGAATCGAAAGCGACGACCTTCCGGCTTGTGGCATAGTGCCTCAACGAACCAAGAAAACGTTGAGGGCCACTGTACCGTGTGTCTGTGCGGAAGCCAGGGAGGTTGGCACCCAGGCGAAGGAATAGTGGAGCGGATGTGTGTGCAGTTAGAAGACAGAGTACTGCTGGAAAGCGTTCGTAGCGTGTATCAGAGTTTCGATGCCATTGTGTTTGAACAGTCACCACGTCCTTGTTAAAATGGTCCAGAAAATGCATGAAGAATGTGGCCACTGGAAACAGGTTGTCTGAAGTTCTTTGCTAGCAAATGGAGAGTGAACATACTTTACTACAGCCTCATACAAAAGAAATTGCTGGTTAGGTTCCTTGAGCTCTACTGAGAAGTAGTTGGAAATGAGTAACCTGTCTGGAGGCGGTGCTAATACCGCCACGGTAGGCTTGTGAGCCGCAGGAGGCGACGAAAAAGGACCCCAGTGCCTGGGGGTATAACTGGGCTACCCCGTTCCTGCGGGTTATACATACGGGGTCCTGGCCCTCCAGGTTGGAGCAGACTTGAATCTGAGAGAGTAAAATACGATCTTGAGTCCCCCGGTACTCGGACCCTAGAATGACTGCACTGACGAGGGCCAGCAACAATTGTAAATGAGGATGTTACATAAGGATTATGGCTATAAGGGTTCAGTTGAAAAAAAATACTGGTCGTGAGTCTCAAGGGGCTTGGCACCGAGACGAACTGATTGGCGGTGAACCGGCAGTCGTAAAGTAACTCTGACGGCGACTGTGAGAAGTAGAGCATCTGTCATCAATTTTCATACTTCTTATGAATGACGTAGTGATTGCAAGCATGTTCATACTTCTAGGACACCAAAGGAGACCAAGGGTGAGACAGCCCCTATCGAGTTGCTTCTTTCAAACGGGAGCTTATGATTTTGGCAAAATCTGATAATGGTTGGAAGAAGACGGTTTCCATTGGCATTATAAAACATTCTGTTCGCTTTGCAACCGACGTCTTCGGACTGCTTTCCTTTTGCTACAGATGCCAAGTCCGCAGTGAGTAATCCGTTTGCACTTCATGGCTAATACTGCCTCGTGTTTTGTCTCAGAAACAGTAACGCTGTGTAGGATTTTAGGTTTTCACAACGGTGATAATGAAGATTTATATCTTCTGGGATACATTGTCGTGTAGTCCGTCGAAAGTTGACCGACGTTTCGGATAAATAATTCGCCTGGTTTGCCGAGGATTGAAAAGTAAGTCAGGCAGGAAACCAGCATGAAGCCAGCAGCAATGTAAGTTTTCATTTGACACCTAACGTGGCTTACTCTTCAACCTTGAATGCGGAGACATGTTCCTCCGAAACGTCGATTGAGTTGCATCTCACTACACGATATTATATGCCAGAAGGTAAGAACTCTTCTTAAGATATCCATGGTGAGCCATTGACTAGTTTCTGGTACAGTCTCCTTCAAGAGATCCAGAGGTATGGAAATCACAAGTTATCAATGCGCAGTCGCAAGAACGAAGCAGGCCGATGCAGTGGACTGGGTTCCCAATCACCACTCGGAACATGGGTGCTTTCTTGGCAAGAAGAACGGCCTCCACTCCCCACACTAAAGCTGATTTGTTGTAACGTTTTGTTGCACTTTTTACTTGAGGATTTCAGTTTTATGGACATTTTTAGTGCTGACCTGTAATGGGCTACATGTCGTTAGCAAGCACTCAAATAAAAGCGTGTAATTCATTCATTGTTATTACTATTATTATTGTACAAGAAGTCGGTATAGCTACTGGCTATGGGCTGGCAACCGAGGGTTCGGAGTTCCAGTCCCGGTAGGGTAAAGAATTTTATCTTCTCCACGTCTTCCAGACCAGGTCTGGGGTCCACTCAGCCTCCTATCCAAAGGGTACCGGGGGCTCTTTCCCACGGGGTAAAGCAGCAGGTGCGTGAAGCTTACCGCTCATCTCTAAACTAGTGCTGAGGTCAGGAGACTGGGTCTATACACCCACTGGTTCATACACCTTCATGGCGTAGCGCTTGATTAGTTAGGGACAGGGACAACTTTTACGTGGAAACATGCACCTTCTTTATAATAGATTTTGGGTGTCTTGTAGTTGCACGCAAGCGGAAAGTGAAAGGTCAAAGCAAGGGGACCCAGTGCCTGTCTGTCCGTTCTTTAATAACCCGGCGGGTTCTAATGAAACTTTGCGCTGAGTTCCGTAAATCTGATAATGACGTCCCACTCTTTACTTTCGGGCATCATCTTCTTGTATGGTTTATGAATGTGCAACAGCGCAGCGCCCAGACCGGATCTGGGACCCACACTACCTCCTGTCCAATAGGTAATGGGGGAAGCGGACTCTATCCCGGGGGGGTTAAAGCGACAGGAACGTGAAGGTGATGGAGCTGTGCCACCACTCCTCCATACGTCTTCATTGCTCGGTGCTTAATTAGTAAAGCACAGGGACAAATTTACATTTTTAACAATGTAAGTAGTGCTCATGAAAATAAATAAAAGAAAATATCTCTTCAGCAATTTCTTCCCGCGTCAGAAGCTGAACTCCAGGGTCTCCTTCATCCAGCTGAAGCCAATCCTGGGTATATTTGCTTGTGCGGTTTCAGTCTCCCCAGCTGCCCTCAACACAGTCTGAAAGTCCTCTTGCTCCTTAAGGTCACGTGTCTTTTAAAGTACGTACACACCTGTGAACAGAACTTTTCGTTTTTCATATTTCGATCCTGATTATCCGACATCCGGATTAACTGTAACCGGATTAGCCGGTGTTTGCTGTATTCTGAAGACAGTCTTACAAGACCGAAGTATAGGATCCAGCTGCTTACGGCGTGAGAGGAAACAGCAGAATAATCGGCAGGCAATACGTCCAACTTTTACAGAGGTCATGGCCTTCTCTGGTAATGATTAATTCTTCCTCTGACTCATTCACGGCACATGGACAAGGTCCCTTACTTCGTCTGACTCGGCAGTTCCGCTTGGCGCACCGTTGGCTGCAAGATCAACAGGCTCTCAAGTGAAACCTTACGCGCCGTAGCTCAAGCGGTTGGTCGTTGGCTTTCCACCGCGGCGGCCCGGGTTCGATCCAGGGGCTGGTCAAGTGGGATTTTGTGGTGGAGAAAGTGGCGCTGGGGCAGGTTTTCTCCGAGTACTTCTGTTTCCCCTGCCAATCTCCATTCCACCAATTGCTCCACACTCACCCTCACCTCTCATCTGGGGCTGGTACAATAGGCCAGAAGTGGCCGCAGTACAAGGGACTTAGTCCCACCCCACTAGCAACAAAAAAAAATACATTGTACAGAGGTTTGTTTATTTAAGGAAGCTTTAATTTTCTGTGGTGGGGGCACGCGGTAGCGCAGTTGGTTGAGACACTATGCTACAAGCCTGAAGGTCGCGGGTTCCATTCCCGATAAGGCCATTGGATTTTTCAATTTAAGTAACCTTTCCAGCCGCACTGTGGTCCTGGGGTCGACTCAGCCTCTAAGAGAAATTAGTACGAGGAATCTTCCGGGGGCTAAGCACGGCCGGCGCGTAAGGCTGACAACCTCACCGCCATCTGTGAGCCGATTGTCTAGAGAAATGTGGGAGCCTCGACGTCTCACAACCCTATGGGTCTCCACGACCTGCTACAGGGATAGCTTTATCTATTTTACCTTACATCTCAGGCTGTGCTAGGATAATTCAAGAATGATGAATTTTGCGTTATGAAGAATTGCGTATGAGGTTACTGTTGTGGCACTCAACGAGGAGGTATTGAGGAAAACCACGAAAACCATAGGGTAGTTGTCTCCGAGTACTTAGGTTTCCCCTGCCAATCTTCATTCCACCAACTGCTCCACAATCACCCTCACCTATCATCTGGGGCTGGTACAATAGGCCAGAAGTGGCCGCAGTACAAGGGACTTAGTCCCACCCCACTAGCAACAAAAAAAAATACATTGTACAGAGGTTTGTTTATTTAAGGAAGCTTTAATTTTCTGTGGTGGGGGCACGCGGTAGCGCAGTTGGTTGAGACACTATGCTACAAGCCTGAAGGTCGCGGGTTCCATTCCCGATAAGGCCATTGGATTTTTCAATTTAAGTAACCTTTCCAGCCGCACTGTGGCCCTGGGGTCGACTCAGCCTCTAAGAGAAATTAGTACGAGGAATCTTCCGGGGGCTAAGCACGGCCGGCGCGTAAGGCTGACAACCTCACCGCCATCTGTGAGCCGATTGTCTAGAGAAATGTGGGAGCCTCGACGTCTCACAACCCTATGGGTCTCCACGACCTGCTACAGGGATAGCTTTATCTATTTTACCTTACATCTCAGGCTGTGCTAGGATAATTCAAGAATGATGAATTTTGCGTTATGAAGAATTGCGTATGAGGTTACTGTTGTGGCACTCAACGAGGAGGTATTGAGGAAAACCACGAAAACCATAGGGTAGTTGTCTCCGAGTACTTAGGTTTCCCCTGCCAATCTTCATTCCACCAACTGCTCCACAATCACTCTCACCTATCATCTGGGGCTGGTACAATAGGCCAGAAGTGGCCACAGTACAAGGGACTTAGTCCCACCCAACTAGCAATAAAAAAATAATACGTCTTGATGGCGTAGTGCTTAATAAGTTAAGCACAGGGACAACTTTACCCCTCGCCATCAGCGGCTACGTCAGTTAATTAGTGTAAAAGCCGGGGGTGCTTAGGCAATATAGTGGCGACAATTGCAAGACCGAAAATTGTGTGTTCAATTCTTCGGTCATTTCACGACGACATGTTCTGAGCTGCGTAATTTGTATATGCCTGTAGACTGGGGCCTACAGCATCGCTGGCCGGGCAGGTTGCCGTAGCGGTAACACCCCAATCTTCTATTCGGGAAGTGCTCGGTTTAAATCTCAGACGGGTCACCGGTCATTCTGACTGAAAATTTTCGTGATTTTCCTGAGTCCTTGTATTCCGATATGTTATCTCGATTTCGCCACGGCCGCTTCTTTCAAAATCCATTCCAATTCACGTGATGGGGTGACTGTAAACGGGGTTTCGATTGGTAACTTCATTTATTGAACACTTACAGACCGTAGATACACATAACTACGGCAGTCTCACTAAGTTACTACAACACATAAAGTCATCTCAGTCTTCACTAGCCGTTGCTTGGTAGCGGCTTTAAACAGCTTACGCTTCATTTCCTCTTGGTTACCTTACTCTCTTCGGCCTCAGCTACCAGTTTCTCACTTCTCATAACTTCAACTCTCAATTGGTCGGTCGGTTAAATTGCTGCTGGCCTTCGCCAGCACGTTGATTCATGGCAATGGGTCTTGAGCCGATCTCAGCGACGCACTTTATAAATCCCTCCAGTCAGTCTGTGTGCCTCAATGTATATCCCTCCTGTCGTTACTAGTCAACGGCTCGGTAGAAAACGTTACTCCTGCAACCAACACAAACAAATGAGGAATTTTTGGACGCGTCGTTTTCTATGCGGTCCATGTCGTATCAGGGAAAATATGTGATTCTTCTCAGAACCTCTTGTTTTGCTTGCCACGAGGTTGTGGGCTTATTCAGCTAGATAGCAGGAACGGGTATTCAAATTATGAGGCTGTGTCAGTAGGATATTGGGCCTTTGCGTCTAATTTCTGGCGTGACCTTCGCAGATTCCGATATCTGGGGGCTGCTTGTATCTGTACGCCTGTGTTCGCGCAGGGTTACGCGTTATCCAGTCCCATTTCAGGTACGAGTAATTACTGCGGAGTAAGCTGCTCTCCACTTCGTGCCTAACGCCGTGTTTACTTCCTGAAACATCGTTACCATCAGCTTTATAGCGCACGCGCGGAACTTTAAGGTCCTTAACCCTAGAAGCGTCGTCTGTAATTCCCACACTGGTAAGTCAAAGCGCTGCGAAATTCATAAGTAAATAATGTATATGTAAAATATTGTCTATAAACGTCAAATGTACGGAAAGAATTACCTTTAAAATGTTTTTTTTATTTGTAGTTCAAATAAATTGCAAACACTCCATATTCTGTCATATACAGCAGTGTTTTTTTTTTATTACTCCATGTCTGCAATTTGCGCGTGTAAGTTAAACAAGCAATATGTGTTTCATATATAGCTTTCTCTAATAATGGCTGTTATGGACACGATCAGATTTAAGCGAAGAAACACATCTTCAGTATTAACACTCATTCATAAGCACGCAGAAACTAATTTCATTTAAAATAACGTGACATGTAGAGCTGTTGCTAGGCAACGACCGGGAAATAAGCAGCTATGCAATAGCTGTTACTAAGTAATTGCTCTGTAAATTACGGCAGCAACAGACACTCAACAATAGAAGAGGTGTTATAAGCGGTGTTCTCTGTGAGGTCCATGCCGAGGCTATATAACGAGGGCCAGCTGCTGTTAGAAGAGAATCTTGAGACAGCAGTGGGAAGAGTAGGAGGTTGGTGTGAGATGGCCGCCAGCCCGGGAGTTGTTGTGGCACTTTCGCCAGCCGGTAAGAACGTGAGCACGGAAGTAGATCACATTGTTGGGATCCGTCACCAGACAACGATTAGTGAAGACACAGCAGACTGAGAGGACTTAGTACGTGCTGAAGTGAACTGCAGAGTGTGTGAATTAGCGATGGCGCTACAGTTGCAATCATGGATCTGCAAGTGTTAAATAAATCCAATTACCAATCCAAATGTCGTCTATAGTCACTCATAGACATGATAGGATATTTAGATAATCCTATCTTCATACATCTGATTAAGCCCCACACATATCCCGGGTGAGAGAAGTAGCCTTGGGCCCTAAAATTCTCACGGTGGCGCTTTAAATTTTCTGTTTAGTATATTTCTGCTAACTCCTGATCCGCCTAGAATGACATGTGCAACATTTCCTCTTCGTGTCAACGCTTCTCTCCTTTGTTGCGTTCGTATCCCTTTTATTTTTCCTTTCCATTGTCGTCCATCTCCCCCCCCCCTTCCCCACTCCCTCCCGTTCACTTCGAAACAATTCCTACATCCACTTCTTCTGTTCCTTTATCTCCTTCCCTCCTTTCTCCCATATTTCTTACGTAGATCTTTGAGCTGTTCTTTCGTTAATAAAAATTAACACGATATATTCACGTCTATTATTCAGATTCGTGTAAGCGACACAAACAAGATTCTTTTCCTTAGTGTGTGACAGCCGTGTTCCTAAGTGGACATCCTCTTGTGAGCCCACGCGCCGTGCGCACGTGTGTGCCGTTACACAAGTGGAGGCACCGACTTGTCTGCTGCTTACCCTGGAAGGCTGCCACTCTGTCCTCATTTGCGCAGCTACTCAAGAAACCCAACATTTTAAGGAACCCGAAGGTTCATTACCGAGTTTACAAGAGCCCTCCACTGGTCCCTATCCTGAGCTAGATCAATCGAGTCCATACCATTCCATCCTGAGTCGGGATACGGTAGTCGGTATAGCTACTGGCTACGGGCAGGGCGACCGAGGGGTCGGAGTTTGAGTCCCGGTGGGGTCAAGTAAGGAGTTGTGGCTTTGGTGTATGGAGGAAAGGCTAACTCATAGGATTCTTGATGTCGCGCAGCAAGCACAGGACCACTCTGATGATGCTGGAAGTACCATCGATTCTTCGATATATCGATCTCCAAAATGTATCGAAGCTGACGGCGCACAATTTGAACATCTGCGCATTTAATGTATTGTGTTAATTTAAATGCGGAGCCGCTCTTGCAATACATTCGTCATGTTGAAACATTTCAATTTCACGCATTTCAACCATGGCCACCACGATTCTTAATAATATTTAATAAATCACAACTCCTTACCCGGGGCTCGCGGTAGCGTAGTTAGTTCAGGCACTATGCTACAAGCCGGAAGGTCGCGAGTTCGAGTCCCAATGAGGTTGATTTACCTAATCCTTCAAGCTGCACTGTGGCCCTGGGGTCGACTCAGCCTCTAACAGAAATGAGTGCCAGGAATCTTCCTGGGGGTAAAGGGCGGCCGGCGCGTAAGGCTGACAACCTCACCGCCACCTGTGAGCCGATTGTCTAGAAAATGTGGTAGTCTCGACGTCTCACAACCCTATGGGCCTCCACGGCCTGTTACAGGGATAGCTTTACTTACTTCACAACTGCTTTACCCGTTACGAATAGAAAACGAATTCTTGTGATTAAAAGTAGCGTCCTTCAACACGTCTTGTACCCTCGGGACACCGCATTGACAGCCCTACAGCCTTCTTGTGGAGATATGGCTGCAGTCCTTCATAGTCTTCGGTTCTGGATGCAGATGAGTGTCTAGCATCACTACCCGCCGCTTTACCCGCAAGTGAGGCCACCACCCTCCTCAGTGCGAGATGAATAGGAGGCTGGGTGGGCTGTAGAGCGTGTCTGGGCGCGGAGGCGACGGTTCTCCGGGCGTCCATCCCAGCGCAGTCACTGCACCCGTCACAGTTCATGTCGAGAGTCCTAAAAATAAGCAGCCCATTGCCAAAACTTTGAGAAAGCATTTGATATAGTGTTTAGTTGTGAGGAGGATGTGTATGCTTTGCTAAAAGATAACAGTTTACTCAGATTGACGCCTTCAGGGCTCTGACATTCTGTAGCCTTGTAGGCGGATACCGTCGTTTCGGAGGAACATCTTCACTCCGGCATGAATTTGTATTTAAGGTGAGGGGTCGATTTAATTACATGGGCTGGCCAAGACGCACGGGGGAAGGCGAAGGAAAGGAGTCATGATCGGGCCAATGGGAGCAGTAGACAGCCTTTCTATATAACCGAAGAGATTTATCAACCCACAAGCTTCAGTCCTGAAGATGGAAGAACTTTGTTCTTTTTTTTTTCTAAAAGTCTGTGTCCGTCTACAAGGCTACGCTGTGTCACTATAAAAACAATGTGATGAATCAGCATAGTGAAAACCTCAAAATTTATATTTTACGAATGTTTTGTGTTCCGTGTTATTCGGGAGTTTTTCTTTTTGATTGAAAAATTCGGGTGCTGGTATGTCCGGCCATCTCGCGGTCATCGGCTACTACACACTGCAGCGTGAAACTGAGTTATATAATGATTAATGAGCTCGTGAGTTGCATTTACTGAAATCCGAACGGAAACAGTTCCAGGCCGAGTCGAGTTGAATGGGTGTTCAGTCTGCCGTGTTCTTACGTGACGCTCTGAAAGTGTGTGTTCGATTTCGAAATTCTTAGAGGAGAGGAAACTACCAGTAAACATATGCACTCATATTGATTATAAGAACGCTTATTTTGAAGCTCCTCAGTACATCCAGACTATTAAACAGATGTCGCGGTTCGATCCCAGGCTAGGTAATGGAGGATTTGTTGTGGACCAAATGGTAAAGGGGCGAGTTTTGTGCGAGTACGTACGTGTAACTAAGTCCACTTGTTACATCGGCCACTGACTGGCCTGTTGTACCTCCCCGGGTGATAGATGAGTGTGGATCAGTCGGTGGAATGAGAATTGGCAGGGGAAACCGAAGTACTCCGAGGAAACTTGCTTCAGTGACACTTTGCACACCAAAAATCCCACATGACCAGACCCGGGATCGAACCTGGAAAGCCGGCGGCTAACCGCCTGAGCTATACTAAGAGAATTAAAGCGACGTTGTGTTACAATTAGTGGAAGAGTGCGTTTTGGAGGTGCCTTTTGTCATTGCTCTGGAATCTGCAAAACGCGGAAGATCGGAATATGCACAATCCGATAATTTTATCGGGTGTTTTGTATGGGTATGGAGCTCGGTACATTTCCTGGCGGGAATAACGAAAATTAGAAATATTTGAAAAGTTTTCTGGTGAATAGGATGTAGGACTGGCCACTTCATGATCTTTGCAGTGCCTTGACGATAAGATGGGCTACTCATGTGACTTGGATTGGGAAGGCCAGGATCGCGCACGCAACTTCTTGGAGAAGCCTTCTCTGTCTTAACCAGCAGTTCCCTGGCGACGGCTTCTAACATTGGAGATTCTTCAGCTTTCCGCGCTGAGGCCCTCTTGTCGCAGTCGCCCTGTGCAGATCTCTTGTCAGTTTCCTCAAATAGCTTTTAGTTCGCCTCTCCGCTCGCCTGAGGTCCTCGCTATATGGCCTCAGGGCGGATCTAACAAAAACCACTGCTTTCAACAGTTCCTGTATTGTTGTAGCCCTGTTTACGGATCCGTTACCTAAGTTTCCGAACACAGATGTTGCACATCTACGTTCTTCCTAACATCCTGTTGCAGTTGGTATTAGAATTCATTATTCAGTTGCTCACTGTCCACCAGGCAACAACAGCAAAATGTAAAATCAAATCCTTTTCCAAATTCTTCGCCGCACTCCATGTTTCGACTGCTGTGTCTTCCGCGCTACTGCGAACTACATGTTTCGGCCTATTCTGCCATTATCAGGTGCGTTGAAATCCGGTGGAACTGCTGTGTCTTCCGCGCTACTGAGATCCTTGTTCTTTTATTATTACTTCTCTTAGTGGGGTGACACTGAGTCCACTTGCTACTGCGGCCACTACTGGCCTATTGTACCAGCCCCAGATGATAGGTGAGGGTGATTGTGGAGCAATTGGTAGAATGCAGATTTGCAGGGGAAACCGAAATACTCGGAGAAAATCAGCCCGGTCTGACTTTGTCCACCACAAGTCCTACATGAAATGACCTGTGCTCGAACCCGGGCCGCCGCGGTGGGAAGCCTGCAACTAACCGCATGAGCTATGGTGCGGCCTCCGTGTTTTCATATTTACTGTGTTTCGAAATGAAGTGAATGTAGTTGAACCTTCTGTGACACGTGTATTGTGTCTGTAATGGGCAGTGATAAAGTGTTTGCATTTTATTTTCATGGGATATCATTATGAACACGACAACAGGGAGAGCGGATAGCTCAGTCGGTATAGAGACGACCTACGGGTTGGACAGTCAAGAAGTCGGAGTTCGAGTCCCGCTTGGGGCAAGATTTGTCTCCTCTCCCAGTTGTCCAGAGCGATTCTGGGCCCACCCAACCTCCTGTCCGATGGTTGCAGGGGGTAAAGCGGCAGGGGCGTGAAGCTGACCACTCCCAACTAGTGCAGAAGTAAAAAATATGTGGTTCTATACGCACGTACGTGGTGCCTAACTAATTAGCACAGGCACAATTTTACCTTTGTGAAAACGAAAGCACGGACCGCAGTAGCGCGGAGGGCATAGCACGCTCCCCCTGGTTTCAACGCACCTGGTGATGGCCGAGTAGGCCGAAACATGTAGTGCAGGGACGAATTTTAAAAAGGGATTTAATTTTAAATCTTGATATTGTGGTGGACGGTAAACAAAACTGACAAAGTCCATGTTGTTCCGTTGGAACGAGAGGCCGAGAAGTGGACGCTTGCTGGCGATGCTGAGTGTTCTTCAGAGCTCATTAAAGATTAGTGCAGCGAACGGCTTGGCAACCTTCATTGGATTACACAAAGAAAACCCACGTGTTTTGTCCACATCCCACGTCTGAACTATACCCGAGCAACAGTGACATAACGACTCAAGAAGGAAACCGAACGACATTCAGTGTGTCTACACACATATCCCTTTTTTTACATGAATTGTGTGAAATTTCAAGAAAGCAACACTAGTTTATGTTTTCACATGTTTTTCTGTCTGTCCGTCCGCTCATCTATCCATCATCCATGGCTTTACAGTCTTTGTGGATCTTGGTCGCTTTTTCAGTTCCTTAATTTATACACAGTCGGTAGGACTCCTTGGAAGGGGGATAAGCCCGTCGCAAGGTCGCTACCAACATACAGAATAAATGCATACAGACATCCATACCTTGAGTCAGATTCGAACCCACGATCACAGTGTTAGAGCGGGGGAAGATTGTTCTTGCCTTAGAGCGCGCGACCGCTGTGATAGGCGTTTTCGTGCAGTGTGTATGCTGTGGCAGCTGCTATGGCAGTGGTAACTGCGCTCGGTAAACCTTTCGCTCCGAAGGTACTGAGCCCGGTAAAAATTAACGGAATAGGGGAAGGAGGGGCAACCGCATCATATCGAGCAGTATCGTCCGCTCCATGTGTTCTGTTATGTCTGGTTCCTTCTCTCCGAGGGTGCAGTAACAGTCAGCGATGGGCTTGACTTCAGCACATTTTGACGGCTCTCTGACGTACAGTCCGGAATTTACAGTTACACTTCCCGTTTCTGTCGCCTTTTGTACAACGGAATACACGTTTTAAGTGTCTGGTATTCGATATTACTAGAATCCTTCAGACAATATTAAACTTTAACAATAATCTTTGGCAGTAATTGAGTAGCCTCAAAGATAGGCGCCCGTTTCTTCGGGAGTGAGTCCTGGGGCAAGTGAGACCACTTTACCTTTGAAAGTACCTTTTTAATCGGAACCTCCGTTTGCATTTGAATGCAAAATTGTGTTAGAGCTCTTGCTTCTGAGCCTCTTAATAATGCAGTCAGTTCAGAATGTATGCAGGCGATAAATAGCAGAGTGCAATGTCTAGTGAAGTATTGGAACTCATAGGGAATTGGACACAGTTATTTAGCCTTGCACAGGGACAGGTGCATCCTCACGCAAAACGTAATATTCTTGTCTAGTGCGGGAGAGTAAGGTTCTGGGTTTGCATTTGTGTCCTGTAAATGGATCCACTATTCTCCCATAGCGCTTTATTGTTGGCAGCGGTTCCTCCTGCTTAGTGGGACTGATGTTATAGCTATGGGTTCCTTAAGGAGTCCCACTCGCCCCACTTCGCCTGCTAATGAAATCCATTTGTCCAGCCCCTGGGGTTTGGTGGCAGAACTGGGTCTTTGTATGACTCTTTTATAGTTTAATCTAAGAGATTATGAATTAAATTCGATGACTGTTTTCTACCAGTCAGTTTAGGGGCTCATTTCAATATTGCTGCGTCGTCTTTGCTTCCTCGCTGTTCTATGATCACAGTGTCACGTGATTTTAGTGACTTTAGACGGGTTTTGGATTGATGACCGGAGTTACTGGACTCCTTGATGCATGACTGTACACTATTACACACGCGCACGCGCAGTAGTGTAGTTGGTTGAGGCACTATGCTACGAACAGGAAGGTGGCGGGTTCGATTCCCGATGTCTTTAGATTTTTTCAATTGACGTAATCCTTCCAGCCGCACTATAACTCGGACGGATAAGGGGAAGACGATGGCCTTATTTTTGTTGCAACCTTCATTTTCAGATGTGCCAAAAAATAGGATAACCTAGAAATACTTGACGATTTGAAGCTCGTTGTTAAAATTTCATCACCTCTTTCGTTATTCGTTCTCAGAACACTTATTATTCTGTTAATAAGAGAGAACTTTTCATAACCATAAAAACACAAGGTAAAAGTGTAATTCTGCCCCGATATTTAGCCATTCAGAAAGTACAGCGTTGAACTGAATTGTACTGCGCTTATAGGCTGGATATGGATTGAATGAATGCGGTTTATTTACCACTTCTATACACCACTCGGAACCACAAGTAATTATAACACTATTGTCGGGATAGCGCAGTTCATAGCGGCTGGCTACTGGCTGGACCACCGAGGGGTCAGGGTTCGAGTCCCGGTACGGTCAAGGATTTTCTCTTCTCCATGTCCAGACGGGTTCTGGGGGCCCACCCAGCCACCTATCCTGTGGGTACTGGGGTCTCTTTCCCCGGGGGTAAAGCGGCCGGGCGTGAAGCTGACCACTCACCTGAAACGAGTGCAGAGGTCAAGAGATCATGGATCTGTACATCCACTCCCCATACGCCTTCATGGCATGGCGCTTCCTTAGTTAAGCACAGGAACAACTTCACCTTACTGACTTACTGACTGCATGTAAGTTGCTCTGTTCCTATCCCGGGCAGGGTGAAACACGCTGACGGAGGTCACTGCACTTACCTACCTCTCATGCCTCTTACGAGTTTTACTTTATTCACTGTTCCCATTCTGGACCACTAGCGAGGTCAAGGTTGTAGCACTTGTTTGTAATTTCACTGTTAGTGCAGGTCAGCGGCCGGTAAATGTATCCCTGTAACAGGCCGTGGAGGCTCGTAGGGATTGTGAGACGTCGAGGCTCCCACATTTTCTAGACAGCTTACAGATGGTGAGGTTTCAGCCTTACGCTCCGGCCTCCCTTTACCCCAAGGAAGATTCCTGGTACTTATATCTGTTAGGGGCTGAGTCGACCCCAAGGCCATAGTGCGGCTGGAAGGATTAGTCCGATTGAAATATCCAGAGACCTCGTCGGGAATCGAACCCACGACCTCGAGGATTGTAGCATAGTTCCTCAACCAACTAGGCTACCGCCAGCACCTGGTACTTCCGACAAAGCAGGACCAGCATTCGGAACCTGAAACCCCTTATCTCGCTCAGTTACCGTCGGGACGCCTTGACAAGAGATCCACTGGTCCCTCCCTGCTTTCTGCTTCACATTTCTTGCCAGCGGACTGCACACTGCAGTGGTTGATGGCGGCATAAATCAAACGTAAAGATGGCGTCTGTGCTCAGAAAGTTTCTGTTAGATATATTGAAACGTCAATGGTAGCTAACCACTAAAGCGCGTCTAATTACGCGATTCTGAGCACTAATTTATACGATGATCAGTAAATGGGCCACAAATGGAAGTGAAACAGCTGTAATGGATGTAATATGTTCTCTATATGTATCACTAGGTAGCAGCACAGTACAGTTTCATTACAGTCTAGGTGGCAGACGCGCATGCGCATGTTCAGAGGCTGGTTTCAGTAGTCAAAATGGTGACCGTGCTTGAGTATACTACGAAAGAGCAGGGTTTTGTTGTGCGTTTCTTGTGGATAAAAGGACTTAATGCAACGGCCATTCATTGAGAAATGTTTCCTGTTTATGGTGGGAAGTGTTTGACGCGTAAAGCGGTTCACAACTTGGTCGAGTTTCTTCCAAGGACGTTCGAAATTGCAGATGATGCCCGAGCAGGTGCGGAAGTGACTGAGATAACAGTCAAAAGATTTATATGCTGCGGGTTTCGACGCACAGGTAGTGTCATGGGACACATGTATCAATATTGGTGGAGGATATGTCGAGAAAATCTTTCTTCCAGTTCAAATATGACATGTTTTGCATTTTATATCCATTTGTGACCTATTTACTGATTGTCCAACGTATATAGTCCTATATAAGAAGAAGGAATATCCTTTAAATTATTACTGTTTCATACTGTCGTTAACTTTTGGATTAATGTAATGGTGCTGCGTGAAACTGTAGGTGCCCATGCGCGCGTTGTATGTAGTTCTAATTCTGCCGATAGGTGAATAGTCTCTCTATCGTCAGTTCTCATTCTCATGAAAATGAAGAGATACTTGAAACTTGTATGTGTGTATAATATAGTTTTTCAAAACTTGACGCTGCAATTGGATATAGGTTACGCGAAGCCGAATCTGTAGTAAATATATAAATAAAAACGATAAATAAATAAGACTGAAAGGAGAAAGCGAGACTTGGAAAGCAAGAAATGTGGATACTTCTATATGCGAAGCGCGTTCCAGACAATTATTACTCTTTGTTCACTATAAGTAGTCATATAATATAATATAGCATGTAGAACAGTTGCTAAGCAATGACTACAAGCAATTCCCACTGCTAGGCAACGACCGCGGAATAATGAAATATACGACAGCCATTGCTAAATAACGGCTACGAAAAAAAAAGCATGTTCCCACGGCAACAATCGAACTATATCAACGAGGAGTTTAGTTAGTTGTGAGACATTCGCCAGCTGGTAAGGACATTGTTAGAATCAGCTACCAGGAAGCGGCTAGTGAAAACAGACTGAGGAGACTCAGCACGTGCTATAGTGAATTGCAGAGCATGTGAATTAGTGATAGTGCTATAGCTACTTATAGTTAAGTTCTATAAGTGTTCAGTAAATCCAATGCACACCCCGTCTGTAGTCACGTGACAATACGTACTGAAAATATTGTATGTTTCACTTGATGATTTGCCCTTTATAAGTTGTGTATTTATTGCCGTACGACTGTATTGAAGTGTTTATGTCCGAATGACTTCGACTGGAATTTACGGATTCGTGAATGATCGTCTTGAAATCAACCAGCCCTCAGATAATAGAGCGGCAGCGTGGCGATTAGAAGAAAATGTTGGAGTCATGAGGGAGAAATTGAGGGGCTTGTTCTGAAGACAGACAGAGAAGGCGAACATGAGAACAGGTGTACTGATTCAGGCCGCCGAGGGGGGGGGGGTTGTACAAGTTCCGTTTGTATTCATAGCCCATCAAGCGACCGAAGGGACCTTGTTCTGTTACTAATTTGGGAGCCCTCTGGCGGGTGAAAATTGACTCACATTCATTGGTAACGTTTATTATACCGTGAAACCCGTCTATACAGGCAAGTTGTCGTTTATTTAAAGTCGACCATATTAAGCAGGTGACTAACTTACATCAAGTAGTTTCTGTGTATACGATAGCGTAGTTGGTTGAGGCACTATGCTACAAGCCGGATGGTCGCTTGTTTTGTTCCCGGTGTGGTAACTGTATTTTTCAATTGACCTAATCATTACAGCCGCACAATGATCCCTGGGGTCGACTCAGCCTCCAACAGAAATGAGTACCAGCAATCTTCCTGGGTGTAAAGAGTGGCCGGCGCGTAAGGCTGACAACCTCACCGCCATCTGTGAGCCGATTGTCTAGAAAATATGGAAGACTCGACGTCTCACAAACCTATGGGCCTTCACGGCCTGCTACAGGAATAGCTTTAACTTTTTTACTGTGTTTAAGATGTATTTGAAATTCAGCTTACATTTGCAAAACCGTAGCGCACGTGTCATCACGTAACCCGCGCTTCCTGTATGCAGTTCAGTGAATATGTCGGACAAAGCACAAATGTCTGCTGGCGTACACTCTGAACCCGCAAGGTGTTCATGATATGATTTGTGAGGAAGTGGTCATGGCCAGTTTAGAGCCTGGTGGAACTGAGTGAAGTTAGGAAAGGCAGGGTTTGAGGGTCTCACACTTACATTTTCTGGGGACACGCCCTTATGTGGTCTGTTAAACGTTAATCGACATTTCGGCGGAAGATGCAACCTCCAAACCAGTAAGTCAGCATGAAGTAGACACCAAACAGAGCTTCCTAAACGTCGGTTGTCTTTCAGCGGACCGCACGATGTTATATCCCAATACATAGAATACTTCAAAATTATGAAAACATCTGTCAGGGTAATCGGTGTTCAAGCTGAGATTCGAAATTGGAAGCTCCCAGATACAAGTCAGAAGCGTTACTGCTTGAGATTCCTGATTTGCATCAATAAGGGTAAGCTTTATGACTTCAGAAATCACTACTGGTCTAATCTCAAGAGAACCGAAGAAATCATTTTTTTTTCTTTTTTGTTTCCTTGGCACT
The DNA here is from genome assembly GCF_002891405.2 of Cryptotermes secundus. Classification (NCBI taxonomy): domain Eukaryota; kingdom Metazoa; phylum Arthropoda; class Insecta; order Blattodea; family Kalotermitidae; genus Cryptotermes; species Cryptotermes secundus. The sequence goes on along the minus strand of NW_019727392.1, from coordinate 320,850 downwards.
ACAGCCCCAGTGGGCCTAGGCCTACCTCCATGAACTTCTCCATTCACTTCAGTTTTTCTAGATCTTACACGTTCGGTAGGACTCCTTGTGCGGGTGATCAGTTCGTCGCAAGGCCTCTACCTGTACACAAACACAGAAAAACGCATACACACAAACTAAACATCCATGCCCTGAGTGGGATTCGAACCCACGATCCCGGTTTCCAAGCGAGCGAAGACAGTACAAGCCTTAGACCGCTCGGCTACCGTGACCGGTGAAGAAATCATATTCCAGACATGTTTTACGAGGGAGAGTCAGTAAACACGTCACAAATGGGTATGAAACGTAAAACGGGGTGATATTGGAACCAACACACACTTGTTCCATCGACTTACCAGAGCGTTGAATCCCTCAGCATAGAGGTCTTTTGACTGTTGTTCTCAGTAACTTCCGCACCTCCGTTTCAACCTCTTCGTCATCAGCGAAACGTTTTCCAGCAAGGTGGCTTTTTAGCGAACCAAACAGAAGGAAGCCACGCTTCCCACCGTGAAGAGGAATTATTTCTTTATGAATATCCTTTGCATCGAGTTGTTTCGCAGAGAATAGTGCACAACAGAACGCTGCTCTCCGGTAGTACACTCCTCAAGCACGGTCACCATTTTGACTACTGAAACCAGCCCCTGAGCATGCGCATGCGCATCTGCTACCTGGTCTGTAATGAAGCTGGACTGTGCTGCTACCTAGTGATACATATAGACAATCATTACAGCTGTTTTACTTCCATTTGTGACACTTTTACTGACTCTTCCTCGTAGTACTGCGCTACACGAAACAGAGGGAATTCTACAAGACGTTTAGAGTATCTACAGTCGTCCGTTATACTCCGAAATTGTGATGTGTTCCCGCCAAAAACCACTTCAGTTACGCGGTTCGATCCGGTCCAGTGTGGACATCTCTCCTCCTCCAGCCCTGACAAAGCCAGAAACTGTTTGTTTGAGGAACATTCCGATTGGTGCTCTGTCATCATCGCCGCAACATCGTGGGAAGCCTCCCTCCGCGGGCCCAGCGTGTATCAATCATCAGAACGTCTGTATCGCAAGGAGGCACTAGGCCGTGACGGACAGACTGCCGCATGACAGGTTTGGCAGACGATGTGGCACGTGGATGTAGTTACCCTTCTGTCGTAGTTCATTGTTGCACTCAGCAGGAGTAGAGCCGGTGTGCTGTGAGGTGTGTGCGTGGGTTCAAGGCCGTGGCCCGATCGTCTGCTGTGTCCATGACTTGTTTTTAATATTACCTTCCATGCACCTCCCTACAAGCCAAGTCCTACGTGGGTCTCTGCAGCAGAACATCTGAATGTTGCCAATACATTCATGCAGTTCAGTTCATTACACCAAGACGCAGAGACGTGACTCGACCGTCTGCGGCACAGCTTTCCGACGTCACTGCATCGGCTCTCTGTCAAGCCACTCGTGAAAACTTGTCTACCTCGCACAAAATTATGTCAAGTTTTGTTCCAGCGTTGGACGCCCCTGAAAATGCCCTTCTGAGGATGTAACGTGTCGTGCTCCGTAATTATTTAATAATTACCAAGAAGTTCTAGGAAGAACTAATCATCCATTTTCTTTTCATTTTTTCTCCTCTCTCTCCCACTTTGGAACATCGAGTTGGCTGATTTCTCAGTTTCGTGACAATTTTTGCAGACGGTAGGACTCCTTGGGCGGGAGATCAGCTCGTCGCAAGGCCCCTATCTAAACGCAGGACAACACAAACACAGAATAAACGCATATACACACCAAACATCCATGCCTTGCGTGGGATTCGAACCCACGATCCCGGCTTCCGAGCGAGCCAAGACAGTGCATGTCCTAGACCGCTCGGCTACCGTGACCGGATTCTTTTCGTTACAATTTGAGGAATTGGTACGACAAGTAGAAAGAAAGGTCAGTATGTATACGCAGTGAAGTTTCCAATGTTGGTACTACTGATGAGAGGGAATTAACGAAGTACATCGTTGAGATGGTCTCCGTTGGCATGACTATCCGTTCAGGTATTCTAGTAATACAGACAGATGGTATTTCATCGGCCGAGTTCTTGAATAGATTATTCCTTGGATCATGGGGATGTGTTCCTCCGAAACGTCTCCGATCTACACGGCGTTACAACTTTAAGAGACCTTAACCTACATTTGAATTCCTTCCATTTTAATAAGTAAACAACGTTGCTACTCATGCTGAGTCGTGAAGGTGTGCCACTTGAACTCATACAGCCTCCAAAGCAACCTTGCCGACAGGAAGGAATTGTTAAATACAGAACGTAAAGCTATGTATGTAAGAGGATATGGACACCCATGGGGTTGTGAGACATCGAGGCTCTCACGTTTTCTAGACAGTCGGCTCATAGATGGCGGTGAGGTTGTCAGCCTTACGCGCCGGCCGCCTTCTATTCCCAGAAAGATTCCTGGTACTCATTTCTGTTAGAGGCTGAGTCGACTCCGGTGCCATAGTGCGGCTGGAAGGATTGGGTCAACTGAACACCCCATTAACCTAATCGGGATTTTACAGAGCCGAAAGTGGCGTTGAAATGAACTGGTTTAGGCCAGGCTCTGTCAATGGCTTGACAGAAGAACGGTCTCAAATTCGTTCGGCCGAGCCGTGTTCTTCTCCGAGAACTTGTTGGTTGGACGTGAGCAGAAAGGCCACGTTGCCTAACCCATAAATTCTTTTTAGAAAACTTTCTCAGGTAAAAGAAATAGTCTTTATGCATGCAGTAGGAAGTCAAAGTCATTTATCACGCGGCAGTAAACTTCAGTTGTCGCTTTGGCCGTTTAAGAAAAGATCTGACATCTGTTCGGAGCATAGGAACGTGGACAACATTCTTGTTGTCAAGAAGAGACTATGGATAGCGTATCTTCAGTTGTCTCAAATGCTTGTCTTTATTAAAATTCCTAAGTGATGGATTGCAGAAGACGCTATGTTCAGTACTCGTACAGTAAGTCGCATGACGGGGGGTGGAGGGCCTGCATACCTGCATATGAGGTTCCCCAGCCCTTCGCAGATCTCGTGTCGGCTTTGGGAACAGTGAAATCATGTTTCACAGGCTTTCTGAACATCACAGTTTTAAGGTATCTGTATCGAGGGGAAATATTCGATGGAGCGTAGGTGGTTGAGGCAGTATGTTACAAGCCGGGATGTCGGGGGGTTCGATTCCCGATGAGATCATTGGAATTTTCAACTTACCTAATTCTTCCAGTCGCACTGTGGCCCTGGGATTGACTTGGCGTCTATCAGAAATGAGTACCAAGAATCTTCCTGGGGGGCTGACACCCTCACCGCCATCTGTGAGCCGATTGTCTAGAGAAGATGTGGGAGCCCCGACGTCTCACAGGCTTGTTACAGGGATAGCTTTACCTTTACTTCCCATCGGCGTTTCCTTGCCCTTCATCCCTTCCCTTCACTTTTCCCTAGTTCCAGTGCGCAGTTCTTCCTGTCCTGTCTGTCTATCCGTCCTACTTGTATTTTCTTTCTTTCCCAATATTCTGGCAACGGAAAATGGACGCGTCAGATTTCCCCCGTTACTAGCCACGGCGCGTCGAAAGGTGTGAATAATAATAATAATAATAATACGTAGATGTTTAGGGTATTTTTTGATAGTAACCATGAGCAAATTTATCGCCGAAAGAATTTTTGTGTTTTGTCGCGGCTCATAAACTGTAAGGAAATGTGTGCAGCGCCGTATCGCTGCGCCCGCCTGCTGAGGGCACAGGCAAAGAGCGTCTTATCATTACCACATAAATATTCTATCCCTGGTACACTCCTTTTAATCTCCCTCTAAGACCGGTTTGTTCTGTCTGGTGGAATCCGGCCAACGTTGCCAATAAAATAGAACCAGCCATTCACCCTTTTTGTCCCCAAGGGTAGATTATGTGACGTAACTGAACGTTCGTTTATTGCGAGATTATGAATGTACGAGTGTTTAGAGGCGAGCGTCCTCGCGGCAACGAATAACGTGTGTGTCAGATCGTATCTGCATTTATGACACGCCGTGGATGTATTATGAAACCAGAGAGACAAGTAAATACGGATTCAGAGTAGCCTTTGGAATGTGATATCTTGTAGTGTGGTGGCTGCAGACGTTTCGAGGGAGTCTTCAAGGTGAGACAGTAGGCTACGTCTACGGGCTTGCAGGTCGTCGGTTCCAAGAAGAAAGAAATATTCAGGAAAACTCACTGCTCACTCTCCACTTTCTTCCTGCTTGCGGCCCTGAACCTGTGGTAAACAGCCGCCGGTGGTCTGCATTTGTAACCGTGCAGTGTGACGGGAGAGAATGCACGTTCGTGCTCCCAGGACGGGGACAAACGGCCCGTTCCAGCGCGCGCCTTGTTATGGTGTGTCACATGATCACGGCACGGCATAGACTGTGGCATTTGCATATCTTTTCACATTTAGATCACAGAACAGATTAAATCGATGTTCTGGTTACTCGTCCAGTGTCATAGTTCCCTAAAGGGCCGCGCCATAGCTCAAGCGGTTAGTTGCTGGCTTCCCACCGCGGCGGCCCGGGTTCGATCCCGGGGTCTCGTCAAGTGGGATTTGTAGTGGATAAAGTGGCGGTGGGGCAGGATTTCTCCGAGTACTTCGGTTTCCCCTGCAAATCTTCATTCCACCAATTGCTCCACAATCACCTTCACCTATCATCTGGGGCTGGTACAATAGGCCAAAGTTGGCCGCAGTACAAGGGACTTAGTCCCACCCCACTAGCAAAAGAAGAAAGTAGTTCCCTATATATATATATTTCGTGATGTAAGAACTTGGTAAAATGTAAGAAAAATTGTTCGGAATTAAACAGTGCGCTATGAAGAGGTATGGAGTAGTGATCATATACAGAAGGACCCATAAAAATGTGAGGCCCCCAAGAAATGTATACATGCTTTTATAGAGGTAAAGGCAAAGCTGTTCTTTTAAGAGACCTGAGGCCCTATAGAGTTGTCAGACGTCGAGGCTCCCAAATTTTCTAGAAAATCGGCTCACAGATGGCGGTGAGGTCAGCTTTACGCGCCGCCCTCCCTTTAGCGCCCAAGAAGATTCCTAGTACTCTTTCTATTAGAGGCTGAGCCGAACCCAGGACCACAGTGTGGCTGAAAGGATTAGGTCAATTGAAAAATCCGATGACCTTATCGGGACTCGAACCCGCGACCTTCCGGTTTGTGTCCTTATGTATAATATAACTCATATATCTGATGCATATGCGGGAGATAAAAAAATACATAAAGTATTAAACATTCTAGATCATATTGATTTCTCTTTCAGTGATTAAATCCTTTTATGATCATTATCATCATCATCGGTAAGCAGTCCTGTTTGAGCTGTAGCCTTCCTCAGAAACTTCCCTCAGGTTTGCCACCCGGTTTCATTTGTTTGAACTTCGCCGCAGTAATTCTTTAACAGAACAAAGTTGTCACCCTTGAGCCAAACCCCCAAACTGGAGGACCAGTTCCCTGTATTTATGACCCCCAGGCACCGGGTTCCCTTTTCGCCGCCGCCTTCGACTTGCAGGGCTAGGGTGGAGGTATTCTAACCCGCCTCCACACGAGACTTTGCCGCCGTCTGTCACTAGCCGGGTCCGGTCCCTACTCCATTCCACCCCACCGGTTGCCGCCCCTCACGTGTTCATCGAGTCTGCGTCCTGAAAGAGGAGAGACGTGGCCTCTGTAGGGAGCTGCACCTCCCTGCAAACCTCTGCAGCCTCCGTACACAATACGCGGCTAAAAGCAGCAGGTCTGCAGAACATGGCGGATGCTGTAGTGCAGTATCGCAACTCCGCGAGTTGCGCGCTGAACTTAATTCAGTAAGTGATGCAGACATTTTGGTCTTACTACACATTTACGAGTAACTAAATTGTGGGTGGGCCCCAGCAGAAGAGAAGAATCCTGTCGCTATACCGACTGAGCTATACTTTACCTTTGTAGGAGTCCACCGACGTGTCCGAGGAGAATAGGAAGTAGGAGGAACGTAAGCTGTGCACTGATCGTGACAAAAGTGGTCGGCCAGAATGAAGTCCAGGAATTCTCTTTTAATTTGTTTAAACAATTTCAAACATGTCCANAACTATGGAGGATTGATTGAAGAAGAAATAAGTTTTAACTCATTTTAACAAAATTCTGAGTATTATTCCTACGTTCATGTGTATTGTGCTTTGTGTTGTGTCTTACTCCTGTGACTGCGTGTGTTATACTCCGACAGAAGAAGATAGGTGTGACTCGCATACTGAAATACGACATAAGGATGACAAATCCTGAACAATTTTAACATTTTTAATATTTAAAATTTAGCAATATATATGACGAATATATATTTTAGTTATTTTAGTATAAAGAGAACAGGGCATGCAATGCAGTAGTTCGACGTACATCGAAAAGCACCTGAAGATGGCACTTTGACGGTCAGAATAAATCATGGACATAAATCAGTGCAACAGGACGCTAAAATATAACATTAATTTGAAACATTGCACATTAAGCGATAAATATATTTTAATAGCTCGCTAATCGATTGGTCGCGAGTCCTTCTTGAAGTTGGGCTGTATCCTCGAACCTGTGACTTCAAGATATCTCGTTCTTCTGAGGCAGATAACTTGAAGTTGGGCGTCCCTGAAGTAGTTAAGCCGAAGCATGGTTATCGTAGATTCAATACTGAATCATTAATAATGCGTTAAAAATACATGTCACTTGATACACTGTAGCAGACGGGCGGCTGGGAGGGCGTACCGACGGATATAACAAGGCTCCAGTGTCAGCGAGGTCAAGTGTTCACAAGATACATCATCTATATATAAATAAGAATTTTTACTTTTGTTGTTTAGTGATCAGTCACTGAAATCTTTCTCTCTCTCTTCCATTACCGTATGGTATCTGTGTCACGTGATTTCAGTCGCAGTTGGCTACAAATTTTAATCTGCCCAGTAAATGAGTATACTGTACTTCAGTCTACGAAGCCGTATGAATTTGAAGTCTTTGCGGTCCCATTAACGCCATGTTTGACTGCGCTGATGGTTCAAATCGTAACTTAACGATCAGTTTCAAAATATTAACATATTGTGTCATGTAGACCCATTGGCAAGTAACAGCTGTATAGACAGGCGACAGTAAAACAGCCGTTGCTAGGGAACAGATCTGTGGACACGTTTCCACCGGCAAGGAGAGAGCACGCGATAATGGAAGAAACGTGTTCGGTCCTCAGCATAAGACAAGGCGAAGCCAGACACAGAAGATATAAGAGGCTTAAACTTGGCGGCGGTGAAGCTTACGACCTCCAGTGACTAAGCTGCCGTTGTAGCATAAGACACGTAAGTTGGATATGATCTGCTTTGCAAAGCCTCTACTGACAGAGGGCTTGTATATACTGCACAAGGAAGAAGCTCGGGAACCTACGTTTGCGCTCGGAAGCCGATACCAAGCAACGTCTTGTGGAAGCTGTTATAGACTGAGAACACTGTTCTGTGTGCGACAGTGATTTGTAAAGTGTACTGACGAGTTGTATGGTAAAGTGTTCAGTAAATCTGATTAAAATGCAAACCCCGTCTGTAGTGAAACACGTGACAATAGCATCGTCACAGACGTTAATTTGAATTCTAGTTTTAATTAAAAAAAAACAGGCTAATGGATAATGTTCAAAAACTGAATAGTTCTATAAATTCTTTCACATGAAGTCAGGCTAGTCGAGAAAGTGAGTTGACTGCAGAAACTGCACGAGTATAAGCACGCCCTCCATTCTCCAAATTTGATTTTGAGTACTGTCTTTGCCCTCATACCAATCAAAATGTATTTCAACGCAGCCATGAAGTTGAAGCACGAGGTCAAGGTCAGGCCTTCCGGCTGTAAAGTACAGTCGTGTACATCACATTTTTCAACTAGAATAGAACCCACGGAGGAGTTAATAAATCAACAAATTACTCTGGAATTCCATAAACAATGGGGCACGCCGTAGCGTAGTTCGTTGAGGCATTATACTACAAGCCGGTAGGTCGCTGGTTCGATCCCAATGAGGTAATTGGATTTTTTCATTGGCCGAATCATTACAGCTGCACTATGGCCCTGGGGTCGACCTAGCCTTTGACAGAAATGAGTACCAGGAATCTTCCTAGGGGTAAAGGGCGCCCGGCGCGTAAGGCTGCCCTCACCGCCATCTGTAAGCCGATTGTCTAGAAAATGTGGGACCCTCGACGGCCTGTTACAGAGATAGCTTTACCTTTTTATTGAATGTACATAGGGTCAGTTATGTTAAATGTGAGTTAATATAGCTGAGCCGTTAGTGCTCACAGAAGGCGGTGAGGTGAGCCTTACGCGCCGGGCGCCCTTTACCCCTAGGAAGATTCCTGGTACTCATTTCTCTAAAGGCTAGGCCGACCCCAGGGCCATAGTGCGGCGGGCAATATTAGATCTATTGAAAAATGAAATGCCCTCATCGGAAAATAACCCCTCGACGTTGCGGTTTGCGAGTATGATTTGTGCCTTACGTTCGTATGCTTGCAGCAAAGAGTAATTACGTGTTTAAATTCCTGTTCCTAAATTCCGTTGTTTTGAAGGAGGCTTTTTTGAACATTGCGATTATATTTGTTGAAAACACACGGCGATTCCCCGCGGAGTTGGCCCTGTGGCTGTTTGTCTATGACTCGACTGCAGAAGCCGCCGACGAAGGGTGCACCTTCCTTCCCCACGGCGCTGCAGCGCAGGGTGAGCAGCGGCCTCCGGAGCAGGCTGCTTCCATCCATCCGAGGCCCACTGTCTGGCTTCTGCACAGTTTAGTTTTTGCGGTGTGAGGTTGTTAGCCTCACGCCCAGGGTGTCCCTCTTCGTCTGGCTCCTGCCCCTTCATGAGGCATGGGTGACTACCAGTAGCTACGCTACCGCACTCCAACCTCACCACCGCAATAAGGTGGAGACCCCATCGGTGGGGATCGGGCGAACCACGGGTAACAAATATATTTTGTCATAGTTCTCTCCCATTTCTTTCTTTTTCTCCTTAGCTACATAGTTATGTCCACATATCATCCATGCATTATGACAGTGTAGTTGATATAGCATGGTTAATGCTTCAATAACACGGTGTTAAACGCATTAGGATTGATTATCGACTGAACTGAGGACAGTTACGCTCCTTACTCCACTGTTGCTTCCACAGACGTGTCATTCGCTTCAGCTCCGTGGTGCAGCCGGTTCTGATAATGTTGAAGTTGTTGTGCTGGTAGTATCCCATGGACGTTACAGATGTGATGTAATTCATGTGCTGATACATTTTATCGGTTTCGTTTGGCGTCACATGTTTGCTGGGATATGTAGCGTGCCAGAGTGGCTCTCATGTCGGAGCGTTATCGTAAACTGCCCATGCATACAGAACGGAAGTTCCCTGTCAGCAGTTTGAAAGGTGATTTGCAACGAGAAGGGTCAGAAAACTGCAGCAGACGGATGTAAACAAGCCTTTGCATTCACTTGCAGGGCGGGTTCAGAGTTCCCCACCTTTCCCTTAAGTTCCAGAGAACTGAACATCAAGACAAATGAAATGCAGCGAAACGCACGCACGTCAACATGAAGATAAGTTCTGCAAAACATCTGCTCCTCAGGTCAGCGCGGTGAATGGAAGAAAATGGCCAGTGTTTTGGATTTCAGGTTGTCAGAGCGGTGTACTGTTTCCTGCCGTGTCACGATATGTCGTCCGGTGCGTTCACCGAAGTTTCGGAGGAAAATACCGACCTCATTTTCAGGCTCGAACAGAGAGCAAAAGGAACAGATAGGAAGGAACACAGAACTGCTCGTTGTATCTCAGTGCATAAACCCCACATTGCTTGTTAATTCCTTAAATCAGGTTGCAGTAAGCCTGCAGCAAAGACAGTAACAAAATAAGTTCTGGGAAGGAAGTCTTCACTTAATTTTCTTTTCAGTATAAGTTTAGTATCTGATACCAGTAGAAAGGAAACTTCAGTATGTATGCTTAGCGAAGTGCACGAGAGTGCAGTGGTCTCACTCGAGGATACAATTCACCTGATGATGGCTCAGTGAGGCCGAAACATGCTGTGAAGATAAATTACGTAAAACCAAGACAACTTGAGGAGTGTGGATATTCACTTTTAATGTGTAAATTTGTATGCTAACATAATGGCCTACGGGCATGTTATTGATTTGAACTGTCATAGTATAAAAATGCAGTTTTAGTGAACAGCATGTTCCTAATGTCTGAAAAGGCAAAGCATTGACGGATACGTCGGTAAATAGGATAAAGCTTAACGAAGTCAATAGAACAAAATAGTCTGGGAGGTACTGTAGGAACAGAATGGTTTGGACAACCAGCGTGACTCCAATGCGTATTTATACGAAAGCCTTTACATGTTTCACTCAATTAATGACCATCTTCAGAAGGCAAACAACAACAGGTTGAGGAAACTGCTATTGCATAAATCATAGTACATCAAAGTTGTCCACAGTTTTACATATAAAGATTTTAATTAAGATAAAACGTGGTTGAGTTAAAAATAATTAAAATTCTTAATATTTAAAATCTTAAACCGCTAAGTTCCGTGTCAGCGGGACAGTATATGTATCCAGTTGTCTGCTTATGCGTCAGCTAGCAAGTGATCTTCACATTGGTGAGATTTGAGGTTTTCACGGCGGTGACTATGAAGAAACCCGTCTTCTGGGAAGTGACGCCGTGTAGATATTGTGTTAACCGACGTTTCGGAGGAGCGTATCGCCTCAATCTTCAGGGTAGGAAAAAAAAAGAAAATCCGCGAGCGAGGAACCTCACGCAGATCCAGTTTCCGAAACGTCGTGTCCTCTGTTACCTAGAATTCCGGATGATGGAAAAAGAAGGAAAAAAACAGCAATTCTGTGTGCCATACACCATCGTCAGAACCCTTTAGAATCTACAAGGAGTAAGTACTTTAAATTCCTCGGCAACTGTCAGATTCGTTTTGTACAGTATATGGACGAAGTTCGAAATTGGTACTGTAAGATTCTTTGGACGGGGCGCGCGGTAGCGTAATTGGTTGCGACACTATGCTGGAAGCCGGAAGGTTGCGGGTTCGATTCCCGACGAGGTCATTGGATTTTTTTCAGTTGGTCTAATCCTTCCAGCCGCAGTATGACCTTGGGGTCCACTCAGCCTCTAACAGAAATGAGTACCAGGAATATTCCTGGAGGGTGAAGGGCGGCCGGCGCGTAAGGCCGACAACCTCACCGCCATTGTGAGCCTCGACGTCTCACAACCCTGCGGGCTTCCAGGGCACGTTACATGTTACGCCGGCGTGAAGAAACCAACCTTCGCTGCGTACAGCTGCACTCATATACGTACTAACGTCGCCATCTTGTCGCGTTCCGAGCAGAAAGTTGTTGCCCAAATCTCAGAAGTTTCATTATGAATGAATTACAATGACGGAACACGTTCTGTAACGTCGAAACCTCAGAGCGTCCATTAAGCAACATCAAGATTGATCTGATAATGATGGAACACGTTTGTGACGCTGATATGACGAGAAGGCGATGTACAAAAGGAACAGCGCCCACTGAAACTGGACAGGGCAGACCATCAAACCTACTTGCACGGGGCTTACAGCAGATATGCATATTGACTGTGTTTTGTTCACAGCCCACCTGTGAGCCTGTCTGGAATAAATGAGCACCTGTGTTCCTTCACAGGGATGAAAATTGTGGGAAAACGCACTTAGAAACACCGGAATAAGTATTCTTGACGGTTTCACTAGTGTTCGGTTGAAGCTGAATATTTCCATTGAAGTTCATCTTTGATCTTGTCATATTATTACAGTAATTTTGTGTGATGCTCAGCTGTTGGAAAGCTTCAGGCACTCAGAATTACTGGGTGTTTCGACTTTGTCCATCGTCCGGTATTGTGAAGAACACAGGGTTTCGGAAACTGAATCTGTTTCCATCTTCAGGCGAGGGGGGAGACACCTGCTCTGTTGGGTCTGTTAAACACAGCTCACCTCAATGACTGGACCTGGTCCTAGATAGAACACAAACCGCCTAATTCATATAATACTACATTTGTGATTGCTTCCTTTCAGAATTAATCTGTAATAACAAACTGATATGGTTGTCCACTAATTGATGTTGGTTTTGTCTAAGGGACCCAACACAGTAGGTGTCTCTTTCCATCACCTGAGGATTGAAACAGGTGCAGCTTCCGTAGCAATGTGCTCTCTGTGTTTTGGAATACCGGACAATGGACAGAGTCCAGAAACTAGTGATTCTGAGTGTTATATCGGAACCCTTTAGAATCCACTTTCAGTTAAATTGAGCAGCCCTGTTTTTAAAAGAAAGAGATAACAACTGATTTATCAGAAATTAGCCCGTCGAAGTGTAATCCCGCGTTCTGTTGGTCAAGAGATGGAGGTCAATGGGTCAAGGCCGTGGCAAGGCAGTTATCGTGACGCGGGATTTTCAGATAGTTCCCCCTCGCCTGTTTCATTCACACGAAACTGTGATACGATGTTCGGAAATACGCAACACAACTGCATGTCCTGAGATGATCGTTTGCGTGAAAATTAGGGACCTCGTCCTCGGCCAACAAATACCAAGATTCACTAATAATGTTAGCAGTGGATACACCGGTTTATGTATGCTATCAGTGAATTTGTATACCGGTATAGTCGTATGTTGTCCAGTAGTGTAGTCGATAAGCCTGGTAGATAGTTGCATGACTCCCAGAGTCATGAGACAGAAATATACGGACATGGGTCCCATGGGACTGAAGCAAGAACTACTTACTGTGCTGGCGAGGGCTAGCAGCAGTTTACCCTCTTAGCCGGTCTCCTGTATGCCAGCAGTGGTGTTGCTATACCGGTATACATACTCCAGCACTGCCGTCGATATATCGGTGTAAGTGCCTCCCTTAATCACACTCAGACTACCCTTTAATTTTAGAATAAACTCTGCTGACGTAATGAAACCCCTTTTCTTTGGATAATTTGAGTGTGGAGACTATGTAGCGTCGAATTGGAACCGCTGTGGAAGGAAGCGGCCGTGGTCTATTTAACAATGCTGTGCCGGCATTTTCCTGGAGGGACAGAAGGACACCGCAGAAACCCCAGTCGGGATAATTCGTGCCCGGCCGTGATTCGAGTCGGGTGCTTCCTGAATATAAGTCGGTAGTGTCATTGCCTGAATCAGCTCTCCCGCTGCGAGTCTGAGCCACTTCGCCCTGTGCGAGATAGCCAGCTCGCCCGGTGCGAGTCTGCGAGACAGTCAACTCGCCCGGTGCGAGTCTGAGTCAGCTCTCCCGTTGCGAGTCTGAGCCACTTCGCTCTGCGCGAGACAGCCAACTCGCCCGGTGCGAGTGTTGCCGAGTGCCTTCCCAAAACAGTCGCCGAATGCTTCACTAGTACGCCATATGAGATGCTTTTATACAATTTTTTCTTTTACTTTTGTGTATTTCTTTAATGTTTCACGCTATATTTGCAGACGGATGTGGGTTGAAACACGAATCAGTATACACGTATATTACCGTTTGCTGAAATATTATATATAAGTCGCCTTATAAGACTGAAACATGTCGTAGAACTGACTGTCTTGCAGTAAGTGAAGTTTTTGTGACGGTATTCTTTCAACCTTTCGTTAAGTTTACACAGACAGGACGAACATGCGCAGACGAGAGCAAAGAAACTGCTCACAAGTGGGAAGTGGAACTTCAGAAACGCATTCATAGAAGGAAGGCTACAAATTAATGCACTTTATTAGCTTGCAACTGTTATTTAAATGAACCGACCAGTCAGATAAATAAACAGAACAATTCATAGAGGACACGTGATGCGTAATAAACGCATAATTATGAGTTGAAATAGTCACTACCGATAAATATAGTGAACTCAGTGACCTGTGGCACCGGGGTTTTCATATTTTGCAGAATGCAGATGTTTCTGTTTGAGTGGACATTTCTTGTTATAATGGCAGTCATCTGGGTGTACTATGCAACAAGCCGCAAGGTCGCGGGCTCGAGTTCCGCTGACGTGGAATATTTCAGTTTACCTAATCCTTCAGCCGCACTATGGCCCTGTGGCCGGTTCAGCCTCTAACAGAATTGAGAACCAGGAATCTTCCTGGGGGTAAAGTGCGGGCGGCGCGTAAGGCTGACCTCACCGCCATCTGTGAGCCGATTGTCTACAAAATGTGGGAGCCTCGACGTCTCACAGACCTATGGGTTTCCACGGCCTGTTACAGGGATAGTTTTTATTTATCTTTGCGTCAAATTTTGCATGGACAAATTTGAAATTTGCAGGTACGGGTTTAAAATTTTCCTCGGGAGGAAGGCCTTTAACTTGAAAACTCTGAACCAAAGTTTATGAAGTAAAGTGGTTCTTTAAGAAAAATTTGGAAGAGGAGTAACCAAACACAACGCACATCTCCATACACGAAGATTGACTTTAAGTACTTCTGTGCAGGTGGAGCACCGAATTTATGCTCTAAATATGACTGGAATGCAACACTGCAAGCAGACGGACCTTCGATAGTTACGGTGCTGTGTGTTAAAATGACGCGTAGTTCCGTGACAGCCTGCCGTTTTGGAGGAACATATTGCCTCCATCTTCAGGCTCGAAAAGTAAGCGAAGCAAAAACTAAGCTGAACTTGCTGCCTGTTTCTCGTTTCTTGCTTACCTCACTCTTTCGACCCTGAATGTGGAGGCGATATATTCTTCCGAAATGTCTAGCTGTCTCCGGACTGCACGGCGTCACCACAGTCACCGTCCAGGGAACATCATATCCAACAAAACATAGGATCTCTGCTTTTCACCGTTCTTGAGCTCAAGTATTCAATGCATCTGTAATGTCCTGAGTAGAATTGGTTGCCCTGGGCAGTCCCGTCCTGTCAGACTTATCTGCCCAACCTATCTTCTCTTCTGGCCCTTCCTCCCCCCCCCCAAACAACAAACATGCCCCCCTCTAATTGGACAATTACGATAAAGACATTTTTTTTCTCCTTCCAACGTAGAAAAAAGGAAATTAGGTCTCTGAATGTCGGGAACCCGCTGCGTTCCTTTCAAGAAGAGAGAACCAGGCCCTTACACAGGCAGTGCAAACAGGCTGGCGCTTCCCAGACAATAGTGCCGAAAGCCTTTTGTTGTCCGCGTGTTCTTCTGGACGAGCAGACTTCCACGAGTTTCTTTATTGGCTGTATGTACCCTCTGAATTTAATTTCTGTCCACACTGGTACGGGGAGCAATGGGCTGCCGGCCGGCCGGCGCGTAAGGCTGACGCACTCACCGCCGTCTCTGAACCGATTGCCTAGAGAGTGTGGGAGCCTCGACGGCCGCTTAGAGATAAGTCTTTACGGGATAGCGTAGTCGGACTGGCTACGGGCTGGACGACGGAGAGATCGGAGTTCGAGTCCCTGTATAGTCAAGGAATTTCTCTTCTGCACGTTGTCCAGACCGGCTCTGGGGCCCACCCAACCTCCTATCCAATGGGCATCGGGGGTAATGCTGCCGGAACGTGATGCTGACCATTCACCAACTAGTAGCACCAATACGTGAAGAGAACAGCACTGGTCACTCTTTTCAAAACAGCCGTGAACATAAAATAAGAATTTCCTACTTTCCGTCATGCAAATGTAAACACGACCATCAGCAACTTCAGCGAAGAGGCCATCTGATCTGCTCCATCTCCAGGATTGCACATTCCGTCTTCCTGTTGGCTTGTGATGTATTTTTTCTCTTGAAGTGTGGTGAGACTAGGTCCACTTGGTACGTCGGCCACTTATTGGCCTATTGTGCCGGTCCGGGATGTGAGATGAATATGGAGCAATCCAAATCCCGTCTGTAGTCGCTGATGCACGTGACAATATGAAGTTCAAATTAGTGCTGTAGTAAAGCCACTGTTGCGCACATCCTTGTCGCGTGGAAGGGGGACAGTTTTCATGTCGTCTTTTTGTATCTCTTGGGTGGTCCGAATGGCCTATTCCTTTCACCCCTTCCAGAAACTTTCATTTTTTCTCCGTCTCTTTATTTACGATTGTTTCGTGCGACCCTGCGTTGCCATCCTTACGGTAGAAGATACGAAAATGTCCTCTCAGCTGGAGTCGTGACAAACCTCGTGCCGGACAGAACAATGGATTATTGGGTGGAAACTTGAAAATTGTGAATTATATCCTGTAATGGTCGCAATGGGTGCAGTGTTTTTGTACTGTCATTACTGCTCTCGGACTCAGTCCATTGTCTAGCAATCTGAAGTAAGCAACGTTTCGGGAGTAGAGCCCACTTTCGTATCCAGGGGGTTTCCGGGAGGTAAAGCAGCCGGGTCGTGAAGCTCACCCCTCACCTCCAGCTAGCCCCGACGTCAGAGATGGTGGATCTATTGTAATTGCAGTCCCCATGCGACTTCATAGCATGACTAAGCAAAGGGACAACTTCGCCAGCGCAGTTAGTTGAGGCACTGTGCTACAAGCCGGAACGTAGCGGGCTCGATACCCTGTGAGGGCATTGGATTCTTCAATTAACCTAATCCTTCCAGCCGCACTATGGCCCTGGGGTCGACTCAGCCTCTAACAGAAATGAGTACCAGGAATCTTCCTGGGGTGTAAAGGGTGGCAGGCGCTTAAGGCTGACAACTTCGCCGCCATCTGTGAGCCTATTTTCTAGAAAATGTGGGAGCCTCGAAGTCTGACAACCCTATTGCCCTCCATGGCCTGTTACAGGGGATAAAATGTCCCAGTGCTTAACTAATTAAGCATTACACCATGAAGGCGTACTGGGGTGTGGATGTGTAGATCCACATTTTCTTGACCTAGGCATTAGCTGGGAGTGAGTGGTCAGTTTCACTCCCCGGCCGCTTTACCCCTTGGGAAAGAGCCCCCGGAACCCACTGAATAGAACGTTGGGTGGAGATGAGAAAATTCTTGAAACGACCAGGGCTCGAACTCCGACCCCTCGGTCGTTCAGCCCGTAGCAAGTCGCTATACCGACAACGCTATTCTATTGAAGAGGTCGCTTTTCTGTTTACTTTTCTACAAGGAAAACTTCACATTTTACCTTTATTTTTCGGATACAGATCCACCTTCCGAAACTTTACGTCGTTTCAGTAATAACAGACAGAGCCCGAAAACTCGCTAATCCCCGGTGTAATGAATGTACCAGCGGCATAAAGGTTAGAAGTGAACGCGATGATTTGTCGTGACAGGCGGATCCTAAGAAAGGCACGCGAAATGGCAGTTCCTCCCTACGTCTGTAAGGTCTCCACCGACAAGTTGCGCGCGCCGTTTAAGGGCCCTTGCGAACCGTTATGTTCTGTTACAAGTTCGTCCGTAAACACTGCAGTCTGGTTAACATTCTTATTATTTATTTGTCCCCTCTCAGACGTCGCTTCTGAGGAAGCCAAATATACAGACTTGTCAAAACCGAAACAAACAGCCGCTGTTATCTTCGGGCTTCTTTATGCGAACACTCGTGGCAGGGTGACAATTCATGCTTGTCCAAGTCTTCTGTTCCCGTGAAGCGCTTATATTCCCGGGCGATCGATTTCCTACTTCGTTCGAATTTGGTATCCGAGATAGTTTACTCACTCTTCACCGATTCCGTGTACAACTCAGTTCTCAACTAAAGTCAAAGTCAAAGTCAAAGTTAAAGTTACTTTACGACTGGCGGTTTACTGCCAATCAGTTCATCTTGGCGTCAGGCCCTTTGAAACCCACGACGAGATTTTTTTCCAACTAATAGTCCTTATGTAACATCCTCTCTGACGAGAAGGTGTGTTTGTCTCTTCATCATTTCTCAATTAAGGTGCAAAGCTGCGGTTGTAATATCTCTGCTCAGACCACATGAAATTGTTGTGTGCGTTACCTAGCAATGGCCGCTGTTTGCTGAGTCACAGCTTAGCAACGGCACACTCTATACACGAAATGATGCCATGAGCGTTAATGTTGCCTGGTGGCTTGGGATCGTGTCCAGTGGCGTGCCCCCAATATTAGGGCTTCGAAACGTCAGTTTCGTGTACCCCGTCCGTGGTTTCATTGCGTTTTATCAACGGTCTTCAAAAGGAGGGGCGTGATGGGCTGAGATATCGGGTTTCAGATCCTCCAAGTTCTCGTTGGAACATTTCTTGCTCCAAGCTGTCCTGCCTATCTCCCGGAGATCAGGGTGTACAGAACGTGACCGGAGAGTTGTATTGAAGCTGATGCNGTTTGTGTACAGGTAGAGGCCTTGCGACGAGCTGATCACCCGCCCAAGGAGTCCTACCGAATGTGTAAGATCTAGAAAAACCGAAATGAACGGAGAAGTTCATGGAGGTAGGCCTAGGCCCACTGGGGCTGTAGTGCCAAGGAAAGAAAAATATATAACAGCCTGAGTTTCTGATGAGTTACTGTTCACAGCTGTCTGTATCGTCGAATAATATATATTGTGAGTAATGAATTGTAAAGGATTTGAGAGGAAGCGGGTGTGGTCTGATTGAGATACTATCCTAGAATTTCCTTTGGAATGAGCGGAAAAACCACGAAAATTTCAGCCGTGTAGTCGGCATTCTGGTCGAGATTAAAATCTGACACCTCCAGGATGTAAATTTCCAGTTACCAGCACAACGACCTCAGCCCCTGTGCTGTAGACCAGTTATGCATTAATCACCTGCAAATATACGTAATTTGGAACCCGGCGGTAGCGCAGTTGGTCGAGGCACTATGCTACAAACCGCAAGGTCGCGGGTTCGATTTCTGATGAGGTCGCTGAATTTTTCAGTTAACCTTATCCTTCCAACCGCACTGTGTCCCTGGGGTCGACTCAGCCTCTAACAGGAATGAATGCCAGAAATCTTTTTGGGGGTAAAGGGCGGCCGGAGCGTAAGGCTGACAACCTCACCGCCATCTGTGAGCCAATTGTCTAGAAAATGTGTGGGCCTCGACGGCCTGTCACAGGGATAACTTGACCGTGTTTACCCGGCTAAGTGGGAGATACCGTGACAGGGTTTTCGAGGTCTCCGTGAGTTCCTGCAGGCTAATGCCGGGACACTGCCCTAAAAATGGGCCACGATCTATTCCTCGTACGTTGCTTAGCAATAAACACACCTCCGTGACTCACACGACTTAAGTTCAGTAGTTGATGCAGCGCTACAGAATACAGAGACGATCCATAAGGACTGTATGCATGACGTCTGTCACATGTGCGTAAAATGATAATATTAAATCCAGTTACAATAGTCGGTATAGTAATCTGTATACGGGCTGTTCACCGAGAGGTCGGAGTTCGAGTCCCATTAGGGCCAGGAGTTTTCTCCACGACGTCCAGACCACCTCTGAGGTCACCCAACTTCCTATTCAATGGGTACCGGGAGTAAAGCGGCAGGAGCGTGAAGCTGACCACTCCCATGCAGTGGTGAGGTCAACAAAATGTGGATCTATACATCCACTCCCCCATACGCCTTCATGGCATAGTGTTTAATTAGTTAAGCACGGGGACAACTTCACCTTACCATTTTAGAGCAGGCACTCAGAAAGCGAGAGGATGCAGTTCCCGAGACGGAGAGATAGGTCGATATGTGCGCCTGCGCGTAGCGCAAAATGCACCAATACACGTGACAGGATGTGTCACCCGGTCCGATTTTGTGCGCCAACTCTACAAAGGACGGGGAAGAGACAGAGCCCTTTTCTACACATACCTGAGGTTTGTTTTTTGTTATCAAGAAACCTGAAAGGTATTGCCACTTCTCTTTATCTCATCTCGCTCACTCTTGAAAGGAAAAAGACAAGGTAAACATATAAGGAAATGGAAGCTGGAACACCTGTCGTGTCATGTGATGAAGGTCATATGACCTAATGCTTTAATATAGATGATGATAAGGATGCGTGTCCGGCCCTAGTTACTGTGATGGAATCTGACCAGGTGTTCAGAGAGTCAAGCAGTGATTATACTGTTGAGTTGAATATGACGTGGGATATTAGCGCGAATTGATTTACTTGCCAATTCTGTTGGCGGTATGCTTCAAGGCACAAGAATCCTTAGACCTTGGCGAGCTTTAATATTGTGCCGCGATGGAATGTCTACAGACCCGTACGGTTATGCTCTCACTGTTTCACGCACTTCACAGACACTAGGTCTTCTCAGTTTGTTACAGTTTTCACTAGCCGTTGCTTGGTAGTGGCTTCCAAGAGGAGACTTAACCCTTTCGTCTGGGTTCCCGAACGATCTCCGGCCTCAGCTACCAGCTTCGCACAGCAACAGCTCACAACAGCTGAACCCCAGCGGTTTTAGAACTAATTGGCCAACTGTTATTTTTTTATTGCTAGTGGGTGGGACTAAGTCCCTTGTACTGCGGCCACTTCTGGCCTATTGTACCAGCCCCATATGATAGGTGAGGGTGATTGTGGAGCAATTGGTGGAATGAAGATTGGCAGGGGAAACCGAAGTACTCGGGGAAAACCTGCCCCAGCACCACTTTGTCCACCACAAATCCCACTTGACCAGACCCGGAATCGAACCCGGGCCGCCGCGGTGGGAAGCCAGCGACTAACCGCTTGAGCTATGGCGCGGCCCAGTTGGCCAACTAACTGCAACATCTAACTGACCGTGATTATAACATCTCGGCACGAACTGGGTAGAAAACACCGCTTCCCATTACTGTTGTATCCAATTGTTGCCATGGAAACATGCTTGTTTGAGGAGGCCTTACTTAGCAGCAGCTGTTTTATAGCTGCTTATTTCGCGGTCGTTGCCTAACAACGGATGATTATGCCGCAGTACCATGAGGGGCTGATCCACCATCAAAGAGGTAGACAGTCCAGTCGCAGTCCGCAGTGTCGGAACGATCAACTTTAACTGCAACAAATGTATTGGCGTTTATTTGTATAAGTTATTTAGAGTCCTTGTACCAGTAACTGAAATATTCATGTGCTGTTTCCGCAATACGCAAAATGGTAATGTAATGGAGTGATCAGATATACTTGTCTGTTAGTCCGTCCGTGTGTGTTCGTCTCCGAAAGTCCTGAATGGATTTACATGAAGTTTAATATTGCGATATGTAGACCCGTTGCTANTTACTGTTGTATCCAATTGTTGCCATGGAAACATGCTTGTTTGAGGAGGCCTTACTTAGCAGCAGCTGTTTTATAGCTGCTTATTTCGCGGTCGTTGCCTAACAACGGATGATTATGCCGCAGTACCATGAGGGGCTGATCCACCATCAAAGAGGTAGACAGTCCAGTCGCAGTCCGCAGTGTCGGAACGATCAACTTTAACTGCAACAAATGTATTGGCGTTTATTTGTATAAGTTATTTAGAGTCCTTGTACCAGTAACTGAAATATTCATGTGCTGTTTCCGCAATACGCAAAATGGTAATGTAATGGAGTGATCAGATATACTTGTCTGTTAGTCCGTCCGTGTGTGTTCGTCTCCGAAAATCCTGAATGGATTTACATGAAGTTTAATATTGCAATATGTAGACCCGTTGCTAGGCAACGACCGCAAAATGAGCGACTATACAACAGCCGTTGCTAGGTAACGTCTTCGCCAGCATATACGAAACCAACAGTTTCTCGCAATAATTGGGCACAACAATAAGGGGATCCCAACACATACGAACGCCACAGTTGCTCAGCAACAGAGGAACGGTATTTTCTTTGCGGTCCGCGGCGAGATGTTATAAGCAGGACAAGTGTAGAGTGGAATCTGATTTTGACCGTGTGGAGGCTGGGTCGAACACCTGCACCGTGACCCTGTGAGCCGTAGGAGGCGGCGAAAAAGGAAGTCTCAAATCTGAGACAGTAAAATATGGTCGCGAGTCCCAAGGGACTCGGACCCGAGAAAGACCGCGCTGGTAGGGGCCAACAACATATACAAAAGACAGACCCGTCCTCTCGTCAGAGAGGGTACCCCACAAAAACAATACCGTAACTGTCAAACATATATTACATATAACTGGGGCTCGACACCAGGACGTACTGACGGATTGACCGTCAGTCGCAATGTGACTTTAACTTTGTGGAGTTCAGTTCAATCAGTGAAGTGGAGCTCGTTGGTTGGTGAGTCGGTGAGGTAGTCATGAGAACTGCGAGTTGTTGCTGTTAGAAGCTGGTAGCTGAGGCAGTGGGATAGTTCGCGATCCCAGAGGAAAGGTGACTTTCGCTGTTGGAAGCCGTTACCAGGCAACTACAGGTGTAGAGAGCCGCAAAGTTCGCGAATTAGCAATAACGCTATAGTTACTTGTAGTACGAGTTGTGTGTATAAGCGTTCAATAAACCCGATTCCCGATCCAAAACCCGTCTGTAGCCACAGCCAAGTCGTGACGGTACTGTGCATACGTATGTGCTGGGATTGTCGGGCCAGTGCAGTTTGATTTTATGAGTTCTTTATGTCCCTTACTGAAATCCGAACACGATGTTACGGACTTCTCAGCACTTGTTCGTAGCCTTGTGTCCTACAGTGGACGTACACGTAACAACCATGTAATTAGGTACACATAATGAAGATATGTGGCAGAACGGTTGGTGCAGCTCCACTAGTTTGTAACTTCGACGCTGGATGGAGTTAGTTGCTAACTCCACGAATTGGTCGCTTTACTCACAGTCCCCATTGTCCACTGGACAGGAGGTTGTGTGGGCTCTAGAGCCTTTCTGGACGCTGTAGGGGTGGTAATCCTAAAGAGATAGGTCATTCCTTTCTTACAGAATCGTCAGTTTAGATGGTAATATACAGTTCACGTGCGCATGCGCTACGAAGGGCAACCGACGTGACAACCTCAGGTCTCAACGTACGTCATACAGCACACTGCAGTTAATATATTCTGAGCATGACACCGTGTATAGTGTCAAATAGCTTAGTGGTTGGGACTAATTGGAAAGAATGTGAAGGGAGCCGTGGCCTATTCCAAGGTATCATCTACTGGAAGGGGAGAGAGTATAATTATGAAAATCTCAGAGTGCCTGGTCCCTGGGACGTGACTCGAAACCAGGATCTCCCGAATGCGAAATACGAGTACTAATCACCTCTTCACCACGCCTCCCATACACCACTGGAAGCAAGGCTCCGCTGTAGGCAGGATTGCAAACAGAGGACAAAAAAGGATGTTGTTGAAAATCTGTTTCCTTGTAGAAGAAGGAGCAGAGATTGAGGGTCTGTTAGTGGGAAGGTTTGATGGGAAAACTGGCCACTCTTGGCCACTTGACTCGGAGCGTGTTTGATGGGAGGTTAAGAGCCAGGCACACAAGCGGCCTGTCGGCTTCTGTCGTGTAGGCGGGTTGTAGAAAATATTGTGGGGGTTCCAAATGGAATGCATTGTGTAAAAAGGAAATAGAGTGATGCAAAAGTGAGTTATATTCTACAGAATTTCTGGTCTTCACCTGCAGTTGAATATACAGGCATGGCTGGCAAAATTAATTATGAGTCTGAGATGGATTTGAGGAACACAGAGAAAACTAAGTATATGTTGAAGAAAGCAGTCTTCTGGGATTTGGCACCGTGTATATGTGGTGTTAACCGACGTTTCGGAGGAACGTATCGCCTCCATCTTCAGGGTAGAAGAAAATATAAGAATTCTACAAGCGAAACGTCGGTTAACACCACTTATACACGGTGCCAAATCCCAGAAGACTGCTTTCTTCATAGTCACCGCCGTGAAAGCCTCAAATCTTACCTAAGTATATGTTACTGTCTCGTCACCAAAATGCAGGGCAAAATCATGACATAAAGATGGCTAACAGATGTTTTGAAAATGTGGCACAGTTCAGATATTTGGGGACGACTGTAACAAATCAAAACCTGATTGAGGAGGAAATTAAGAGGCGATTGAACTCGAGCAATGCTTGCTACCATTCAGTCCAGAACCTTTTGTCCTCTCGTCTGCTGTCCAAACACATAAAAATTAGAATATACAAAACTATAATTTTGCCTGTGGTTCTGTATGGGTGTGAAACTTGGTCTCTGACATTAAGGGAGGAACATATGCTGAGGGTGTATGAGAACAGGGTGTTGAGGAGGATGAGGATGAGATGTGCAGAGCATGTAGCATGAATGGGGAGAAGAGGAATGCATATACGATTTTAGTGGGAAAGCCCTATGGAAAGAGACCACTGGGAAGACCAAGGCGTAAGTGGTGAAGAATATTTGTAAGATTTGAGGTTTTCACGGCGGTGACTATTAAGAAAGCCGTCTTCTGGGATGTGGCGTCGTGTAGATCTTGTGTTAGCTGACGATTCGGAAGAACGTATCGCCTCCATCTTCAGGGTAGAAGACAAGAAGAAATCCGCGAGCGAACCAGCAGAGCAGGTGCAACAAACTGGACCTTCGTCCGAAACGTCGGTTAATACAATTTCTACACGGCGCCACATCCCAGAAGACGGCTTTCTTAATATTAAAATGAATCTTAGAGAGCTAGGATAGAATGGTATGGTTTGGGTTGATCTGGCTCAGGATAGGAACCAGTGGAGGGCTATTGCGAACACGTTAATGAACCTTCGGGTTCCACAAAACGCTGGGAAATTCTTGCGTAGCTGCAGAGTTGGCGGCTTCTCCAGCAGACTCGTGTAAAGAAGGCAACTGCTGAGGAACTTCTGGTTTGCCAGTGATGACGATGATACCCACACAAAGCTTGTAAAGTTGCCATATCTACCTGTATTATGAGTCCCGTTATGTGTATTTGTTTACCTTATGAATCAAGTTATTATCCTGAGGTTCTCAAAGAATATACATTGTTCCTGGGGCGTTTGAAAGCCCAAATGACTCGATGAGCGGCCAAGTATTGGTTCTGTGATCATGTCTCCTGACTGCCCCAGGGGCCCTGTCATGAAACTCCGCGAATGTTGAGCAGTAACCTAGTCTGAGGTCACTGTTGGATACCTGCGGTTATTTGGTCTTTTTGTCAGTTTCGTGAACTTTGTCGTTATGTATGGCTGCGGCTGTGTCACGGTTTTATTGGCCAGCAGCTGCTTAGTCTCTATGGGCCTTTGTAACTTGATGTTTACCCTGCAGATTGCGTTACTGCGGAAGCAAGGAAACAGTGCTCAAGTTCTCTTGTGGGGTTCCCACGTCTGCTATGCATTTATGAATATTCCTGGCATACCTCTACCAAACTACACGGCGTTATATATCAGAAGACCGTCGTGAGAACCTCAGATTCGGACAATTAACTTCTCCTGTGAAGAAAGCAGTCTTCTGGGATTTGGCACCGTGTGTATGTGGTGTTGCCGGTCACGGTAGCCGAGCGGTCTAAGGCATGCACTGTCTTCGCTCGCTCGGAAGCCGGGATCGTGGGTTCGAATCCCACTCTGGGCATGGATGTTTGTGTGCGGTTTTCTGTGTTTGTGTACAGGTAGAGGCCTTGCGACGAGCTGATCACCCACCCAAGGAGTCCTACCGAATGTCTAAGATCTAGGAAAACCGAAGTGAACGGAGAAGTTCATTGAGGTAGGCCTAGGCCCACTGGGGCTGTAGCGCCAAGGGGAAAATAGGTGGTGTTAACCGACGTTTCGGAGGAACGTATCGCCTCCATCTTCAGGGTAGAAGGAAAAATATAAGCAATCCGCAGGCAGGGATCTAAGGAGCAAGGGTAGCTCAGTCGGTATAGCGACTGGCTACGGGCTGGACGACCGAGGGTTCGGAGTTCGAGTCCCGGAAGGGTCAAGAATTTTCTCTTTTCCACGTCGTCCAGACCCGTTGTGGGGTCCACCCAACCTCTTGCCCAGTGGGATGACGTGGCGTGAAGCTGACCACACATCTCCAGCTAGTGCCGAGGTCAAGAAAATGTGGATCTATAAATTCACTCCCCCATACGCCTTCATGACGTAGCGCGTAATTAGTTAAGCGCAGGGACAAATTTTCCTTTACACAAGGGGTGTAAATTCTACAAGTTATTAGCATAAATAAATACCTGTGACAAACGGAAACTCATCTGTAATGGAAGTACGTTTATACTCCTTGGGATTCCGTTATAAACAGGTTCTGCTATATTGGAATCTTGTTAGGGTCCATGTAAAAGGTGGCCTGTCTGTTTCCGCTGTTCTCGGGAGATTACTCGTCTCTGATCACGACTTCAGAGTTTGGTTCAAGGCGCTACCGCGGCTGCTGCTGTATATTCATATCGGTACGCGAGTGTACACGTAATTGGCTTTGTACGGTCCGCGCTATAAAACTGCGAAAACAAGGTTCTTTCATCTGTTACTTTCACTCTTTGTATGGTGCTGCTGTTTCAAGGTCAGCGTTTGAAATGTCATTCTGATCAAGCACGCCGATGATTTCCTGCCAGGCAGCGTCACGACGCTCAAACTGCCGTTATTACTGCAAGTTTTCAACTGAGGTGATATTTCAAAAAGCGGATATGTGAATTAAACCCGGAAAGTTGGTACACAACTTATGTTAAGAGTACTATCTTCTGGGATATAACGCCATGTAGTCCGTTCAAAGTCAACCGACGTTTCGGAGGAACATATCGCCTTAGTCTTCAGGGTTCACTAAGCCGAAGAAGATACAGCCATGAAAGCAGGTGGGAAACCCAGTGGATACAATGCCGTGTAGTCCGTTGAAAATCAACCGACGTTTCGGAGGAACATATCGCCTCCATCTCCGGGGTTGAATGAACCGAGTAAGATGGCCAACGTGAAAGCAGATGGCAAGACGAGAACCTCAAATCCTAGTGAAGTGACGCAACAGGTATTGAGGGAAGTCGAAGGCTGGACATTTCAACTGGTCACTTCATTGGATAGCATGCCACCTGCTTCCCGGTCTGTCGGCCATGTACTCTGCCCTCAGTTCCTGTTGTTACTGAGAGGCGTGAATTCTTGTCGTTCGTCCCACAGTTCACTAATCTAGCGGAAGGCTTCCTCGGATATTTTTATAATCTCTCCATGGCGGAGGCACGCGGTAGCGTATTTGGTTGAGGCACTGTTGTGCTAGCTGAAAGGTCGTCGATTCGGTTCCCGATGTAGTCATTGGATTTTTCAATTGACCTAATCCTTGCAGCCGCACTGTGGTCCTGGGGTCGACTAGCCCTCTAACAGAAATGAGTACCAGGAATCTTCCTGGGGTAACGGGCGGCCGGCGCATAAGGCTGGTAACCTCACCGCCATCTGTGAGCCGATTGTCTAGATAATGCGGGAACCTCGACGTCTTACAATCCTATGGGCTCCCACTGTCTGATACAGGGACAACTTTACCCTTTTTTTTTATAGTACGCGGCTCGCGTGTGTAGTGCGGCAACCCATCCTTGATACAAGGCATCGAACGATACACGATATGGTGATTATACTGTTGAAGGATCTGCCTCCGCTATGTCCTGAAGTCGAGACTGGAAACAGGTTCCTTGCAGATAGACACGCAGGACATAGGCCTTGAGAGTAGAAAGTAAAATAGTCAAGTAGCGAATATGATCGAACCCAATCCTTGAAGACAGAGTCAGCATGTTGTTCCGAAACACGCGTATCTGCATACAAGAGTAGACGTCAACCCAGGAAATCTCTGCAGAACTTGAACCGTTAACATCGCGTGGCGTCTGCACTGCGAATTGAGTTCGGGGGGATGTTGCTGTGTGGTCACTTGGCTAAGTGACCGCCTGACTCTCGTCTCAGCGCACTCTGATGCGTCACTAAAGTCCTGACTCGAAACCAGTACTCCCCCGTGTGACAGGCAAGGTTATCCCTGTAACTAAGCTGCACAGCAAGTGGGCGTATAGGGGGCGTGGCAACAAAGCTTCGCTTGTTCTCTACCTCCAGGTTCTGCAGTCTAGAGTGTTGTACGCGGTTAGGAAACAAACGGCAGAAAGTTGCCGAAGATCGCGCTCCCGGAGGTCTGTGCCAGGAAACACCCGACACACTGAGCGAACCGCCATTGGTGTCTATAATCAAAGAATAAAGCGAGAAACTGTTCTGACATGTACAGCACAGACCTGGGAACGTGGTGGGGACAAAGTCAAGGGCGCCCGTTACTAAAGTAGACAGCAGATAACAAGTTTTGTGTAACTTTACCCTATGATGACGACGACGACGACGACGACGACGACGACGAGTTCCTCGAGATCCAATCATAGACGCACACACCAATTACTTTTTCTCTCTCTCTCTGTCTCTCTACAGCCCTTTGTTGGATCTTGGCCTCTTTTTCTGTTTCTTGATACTATACACAGTCGGTAGGACTCCTTGGACGGGGGATCAGCCCGTCGCAAGGCCGATACCTACACACAGAACAACATAAACACAGAATAAACGCACAAAAACATGCACACCTCGAGTTAGATTCGAACGTGCGATCCCAGCGTTCGAGCGGACGAGAACGGTTCATGCCTTGGAGAGCGCGGCCGGCCAGTGATCGGCACTCCAGTTGCTTACGCAGTGTCCTGTGCTTTGTTGGGTTTGAGGTTACCACAGCGGGTGACTACGAAGAATCTCCTGGAATGTGACGTCCACCGAGGATTCGGAAGAACGCTATGGAAAAAGGAAAAGTCTGTTGTTCCTGCCCGGAAACGAACCCCGTCAGTATACCGACAGTCGTAACCATGTTTCGGAGTGCGGCTTCGGTTACATATCTTTGGTCAGGCAATAGAATCTTCTCTTCTCTTCTTAGTTTCTTTGGCTGCGGTGAGACTGAGTCCCCAATTGGTACGGCGGCCCCTATGTGGCCTGCTGTACCGGCCCCGGATGTCAGATGAGTGTGGAGCAGACAGTGGAATGAGAACTGATAGGGGAAACCGAAGTACTCGGAGGAAACCGGCCTCAGTGCTACTTCGTCCACCACAAATTCCATATGACCTGACCTGGGCTTGAACTCGGGCCGCCGCTGTGGGAATCCGATTACTAACCGCCAGAGTTATGACACATCCAGAAACAGCGTTACTTAAGATATTATAAGACGTTGTATCAACTGCTGAGGATACTTAGCGCGGGATGTGAGGATGGCGTGCTTATTGAAGAGGGCTCCTCCCTCAACGTTTTTTCTGACAGTCTTTCGGAATAGAAATCTGTACTGATGAAGGGAACGATGTTAACATTAAGCGTGTTGTTATTTTTGTGAATGCGTGACCTGAAATACATCTGTGCTCTTTTTTTTTTGTCAAAATATTTCCCCCCAAACCGATACAGAAGGTTCTGGGAAGAATTGATTACATACTTTCCTTTGATACGACACGGACCGCATAGAAAAGGACGCCATCAAAAATTCTTCGTTGTCGCGGGAACGTTTATACCGAGCCGTTGCGTAGCATTGAAAAGGGGTTACACTTACAGACGCACAGACTGATGAGTGGGATTTATGAAGTACGCCGTTAAGACGACCGCAGGTGCCGTGATATACACGCTAAATTTCATGACGATTGTTTCAATCATTCAAAAGCTAATTGAGGCGGGGGGGTACACAGACACGATGAAAGACAAATAAGCCTAATTTTATTTTTATCAAAATCTGTAGTTGCATCAAAATCACTGCATATAACCAAAAAGTTGTTATCATCTTTGAATTGCCGTAAATAATTACCATTCGCTGTGGATATTACATCGCTATAGAAAATAAATGTTGGTTTCTAGACAAAGTAGCACCAACCCTACCCCATGTATCCATGTGTGCTTCTGTCCGATTTTTCACGTTAACATAAAAATATTTTTGTAATCTGCATTTCAGCTCACGGCAGGATATAACAGGTTACGCAGTGGTAGAGAAGTGCAATATTATGGTTAAAAGAAATGGCTCTTCTGAAAAGTCATACCAGTATGCATTCTGGAACAAATAAATAGACATTCTAAATGGACGCAGGAACGGTGTTAGCAAGAATAGAGCAGAGGAAGCTGATAGTTGCCAGAGATGCGTGGCCCTTGCCACATTTTGTAAGGTAACTTACGTCACGACACACAGGTTGAAAACCCGTGCATTGCCTGAAGTGGGGTGTCGGGGTGGATTCAGATGGCTTATCTGTTGTGGTGGGAGATTTGAACACTCAGACACAAATGTTGTAATTTGTCTTTGTAATGCCGTGAGGGTTGACTTATTTGGTTGATGCATTGATATGAGAGTGACACCAGTCACGCGTGCTTCGTGTGAGCCAAGCACGCTCATGTTGTCTGAATGTCGACACGTGGCTCTTCACCGCAGGGCACCAAGTCAAAACATTGCTGGCAAACTGCGCCGCTTCTCAGGGGTAGACAATTGTGTTTTGCATCTCTGGCAGCTGCAAAGGCCAAAGATGTGCTGAGAAGGAGCGGTTACTCAGAAGGCAACATTTTCCTTCCTTCCGGCGAAGCCTGCGAGTGTTTTGTCTTAATTACAGCCGCAGCCAGCCCCAGACCTGAGACCTCCATGACCCCAGACCCGAGACCTCCACGGCCCCAGAACGGAGACCTCCACGTCCCCAGACCCGAGACCTCAACGACCCCAGACCCGAGACCTCCACTGCCCCAGACATAAGATCTACACGTCCGCAGTCGTGAGACCTCCACGACCGCAAAAGTAAGAGCCCGACGAGTGCAGCCCTCATGGAGATGAGGGTGCTGTGATAACCAGAGTAGGGCAGATCGTGAAGGGTCTGAAGTCTGCTAGAACAGAAGACGGCCGCTTTCCAATCATCATGACTGCGTCATATGCGAAAATAAGGGCCCTCCTCGACATGGACACGAGACACTTCGCGCCACATTCTACTTCACCTCCCAGTCTCGCCCCGTTCAGAGTCTGAGCAGGGCTCGGCTGTACGGTGTAATGCACCCACTTGCAGCTCCTTCCAGGGTGCCCAGACCAACCCATCCAGTGGACACCCAGAGCTTTGCTCCCGGGGCTATAACGACCAGGGCGTGAAGCTGAGAGTCACTTCCATTTACTGCCGTGGTTGAGAACATGCGGAACCATGTCTTCATGCTGTAGTGTTTAAATAAAAACAGGGACACTTTTACTTTTTCGCCGAAAGAAGAATCTTCCCTTAAAGTTTAATATTTCTGCAAGCTATATACTGTAACTCTAAGCATAGGCATATTTCTTGCTGTGGTGGGATTACGGTTCATGACGAGATGCAAAACGTTGAGGCGAACTCTTCTGTAAGATCCTGATCTGAAAGAAACATGAATAAACAATGGAAGCTGTCTGTCTTAGGAACGGTCTAAACAAGAGTAGGACTGCGCTCACAGACAGTTCACTTTTTATTTTAGTTCTCCGAACGTCAGTTATTCTCACTTCTTTCCTTTCTACGCTTCATCGTGCTTATGTTTTGTTACGTCTCTATACGTGAACATGTACGATTTTATCAGAGCTGTTTTTAGTCTGTTACATGACATATAAAACATTCAAGGTTCTGCATTCATGATGGATGTCTGTGAACTCTGTTCCCCAATTGGGATGTGTGCGCATTTTGTTCCGTGATGGACTCGACTCAGCCTCTAACAGAAATGAGCACTAGGAATATTCCTGGGGGGGGCAAAGGGGCGGCCGGCCGTCGCGTAAGGCTGACAACTTCACCGCCATCTGTGAGCCGATTGTCTAGAAAATGTGGTAGTCTCGACGTCTCACAACCCTATGGGCCTCCAGGCCTGTTACAGGGATAGCTTTACTTAACCTCACGCACATATGTGAGCCGATTGTCTAGAAAATGTGGGAGCCTCGACGTCTCACAACCCTATGGGCCTCCAGGCCTGTTATATGGATAGCTTTATGAGATGCTTGTGGGTTTCTTGCTATCCGCCGTTGCAGACGTGTCTATATATAGGGGCAGAATAACGAAGAGAACACAAGAGCACATGTCATGTTAAGTGTTAATCTTATGCTTACCCTTTTGAGTTGGAGTTCGTGATTTAAATGAAGACAGACCTCAGCTTTAATGGCGCCAGCAGTCAATACAGTGCATTACAATGCCAGATGTCCCGCACAGCGATCTAATTGTGCAGATATATTTTGCTTGTGCTACGAATGAAGTC
The DNA here is from genome assembly GCF_002891405.2 of Cryptotermes secundus. Lineage (NCBI taxonomy): Eukaryota > Metazoa > Arthropoda > Insecta > Blattodea > Kalotermitidae > Cryptotermes > Cryptotermes secundus. Next base: position 289,020 of record NW_019727392.1, on the reverse strand, counting down.
ACTGCAGTGTAGCTAACCTTGCTTCTTGTCCTTTATATGGTAATACTTCCTTTAGGCCTAAGCCAGTCTGCCCACCTACACCATTACTATACGTGACACAATTAATGTCATGCGCGCGAGACTGCACAGAGGCTGACAGATGCACTGGTAGGGGAAGGCGGGGCAAATGCGCCTCTTTAAGGTATTTATAATTATAATAGCAGTTCTGTTGAACAGAAAAGTGAGATGTTAGTAGTTGAAATTAGGGGGTAATTAATGAGTCCATTTGATGAAAGCAAATTAAAATCTGATAGACTCTTAACGCATTCGCAGGAGGTGAGAAAGTAAAGCACAGCATCTGGACACCCTTGCCTCTGTGAAGGAGAGTAAGTGTGACCCGCATTCTCTGCAGCCCTTCTGTCTCTGCTGTTGACTTTGTTCGCACGTCGCACCTCCCACACTGTGAAGTGCTGTCGTTATTACAGTGTTCAGAGGCAAGTCTATCTCTAAAGCAAAATGCTAAAACTGCGAAGAGAGAAATGAAGAAGAAACAGAATTTTCTCGCAGTTTTTAATATTGAATAATAAAATATTACAGTTTTCATACACCTTGCAGGAGCCGGGATAGCGTAGCCGCTACTGCGACTGGCTACGGACTGGACGACTGAGGGATGAGAGTTCGAGTCCCTGTAGGGTCAAGAATTTTCTTCACGTTGTCCAGACCGGCGTGAAGCTAACCAGTCACCTCCAACTAGTGCTGAGGTTAAGAATACGTGGATCTCTACATCCACTCCCCCATACGTCTTCATGTCCTAGTGCTTAATTAATTAAGCACACGGACAGCTTTATTTCTGCATGCAAGCTGTGTTCTTACCGCCTTCCTGACTGTTAAACTCACATACTGCAGCTTAAAGTGGTCTCATTTTTCCCAAGACACGCACGAGAAGAGAGGACTCTGTGGCTGAATTTCAGTTCCGTGATTTGTTGCTGTCTTATAAATATCTGTGAATGAGTCTTGTAGTTCTGCATACTAAGGAAGAATTTATGATTGCTGTTATATAAATTACGAAAGAAATGAAAGTTTACCCGTAAATTCCGGAATGAAAGGCAAAACACGCCGTGAAAACTTTCAAGGCTCGTTCTTTGCTTATTCTAACGTCAGATAGGGGAATACCGAACATGATAACCACGAAAATATGTGGGATGGATGGTATTGCTTTGTGTGACGCACTTGCCATTCCTTCCCCCAAACAACGTAATCCAGAGATTAATTTGCGATGCTGCACTACCGGGCACTACAGGATGGGCACTTATGTCCTTTCAGATACTATGTATGCGTGTGTGTGATACAGTTGAAGGTCCTGAAGGATTAGACCTCCCTGCTGTAATAACAGTCATATTCTCCGCAAATTTAATGTCTTAGGTTCAGTTCTTCGTGATTCTTTGAACCTCTCTAGTGATGGTCGAGTCGTTACGCCAATATTCAGTTGAGTAGGGGAAGGCGGGGCAACATGGCCACACTGGACACGGTACTTACTGGCTTAATGTTGCTGTTAGTACTTTGTCTTGCTGAGTGGCTGGGTAGTTGAGAGATGACTTTTCAAGCAGCTAGTCGCGGGATCACGCTGCCGTGATGTCCTTGAATAGGGGTGGCAAAGGGTACCGAGGGCTGTTTCTTCGGGTGTAAAGCTGACCACTCAACCTCCATCTAGTGCCGAAGATAAGAATGGTGGAGCTATACTTCCACTCCTCCCTGCGTCTTTATGGTGTGGTCCTTATTCCACTACGCATAGGGACAATTTTGCCTTTACCTTTAGTGGCTAGTCAGTTGAGAGGATACGTCTGCAGGCGGGAGCGCGCTGTCATCTCGTCTAGGGAGGCGGTTATTATTTCCCGGTGTGTCTGATGTGTGTTTGTGCTTATATTATACACAATAGCGATATGTAGACTTTTGGCTTTTCTGCTATAAGAGGAGGCTGTAAGTTTCTTTATTTTGCTGTGTTCATTGTCTGCGTTTTTGTCGTGGGTCATTGTCGAGTCATTAATTGGAAAGGATTTGAGAGGAGATGTCGCGACTTAATTGGGTTACTACGCATATATTTGCTGGAGATACTGAGGGTAAGACTGAAAACGTGTGAGCCAGGAAAATCGGAAACACGCCAGAATTCTAACCGAGTGGTAGCACAGCGCCAGCAAGATCGGTGTTTTGTCTGCGGTACCGCCGTAACCCTCCCCGATAAGCGCAGCTCAGTGACCGAGAGATCGCGATGTTCACCATATCGAGCCCGGCTGTGGGCTCACTCAGTCTCCTGTCCCATGGGTACTGAAGGCTCCTTTCCTGGGGACAAAGCAGCCGAGGCGTGAAGCTGATCACTCAGGGGCACGGCGTCCAGACCGACTCTGGCGCCCACTGAGCCTCCTATACAATGAGTACCGGGGGGGGGGAAATTGACTTGGTAGCATAGTTGGTTGAGGCACTATGCTACAAACCAGAAGGTCGCGGGTTCAAGTCCCGATGAGGCCATTGCATTTTTTTTTCAATTGACCTAATCCTTCCAGCCGCACTATGGCCCTGGGGTCGACTCAGCCTCTAAGAGAAATGAGTACCAGGAATGTTCTTGGGGGTAAAGGGCGGCCGGCGCGTAAGGCAGACAACATCACCGCCATCTGTGAGCCAGTTGTCTAGAGAATGTGGGAACCTCGACATCTCACAGCCCTCTGGACCCCCACGGCCTGTTACAGGGATAGCTTTACTTTAGGTGCTGGGACATTGGAAACGCTGCGGTTCCTCCACGGAAGACAGGCGTTGAACAGTTGAACAGTTCTGCAAGTGTACACGCTGTGGCGTTCGCAGTGGCAGGCAGAGAAACAAGGAATCCTGTTTGTGATATATTGTTACAAAAAAGGAAGTCGTTCTACCTAAGGTCTGAGTTTCATTAGGTGAAGAGCATGGGGTCACGGCTAGCATGTCACACTGCCAACAAGGTTCTAACTTGTAATACGCACGCGCTTGACTTCAGCTCCTGACAGCGGTGGCACCGCATGGAACGACTGCCTCCGCCTTCAGCGTTGAAGGGAAAATGAAACAAGCAGCGAGTTGCCGCGGTCTTGACGATTTTGTCTGTGTTTGGCCTATGGCGTCCGCACACCAACTGCGTCAAGACAAGCATCAAGACATGAGACAAAAGACGCAGTCTTGCTTCATTCGTGATTCAGACTCGAGTCCGCACACCGAAGTAGCATGACGTCATGCCGATAACGTGCACTGCTGCTGTTCCCTCAGTACTGATGTCTGAGTCTTGCTACACGTGTCTGCAGCACGAAACTGACGTCAGCATCATGACTCAGACCGGTGTGCGGCGGTTTTCATATTCTCATTCGTTTCAACTGTACTCCTTTCTTTGCGTCATGTTGCAGACATCGTATCTTGACTGTTACATGTCTTGACCCATGCTGGTGTGCGGCCTACCTTACTCTTATACCCTGCAGCTGGAGACAGTACTTCCCTCCGAAACGTCGGCGAGCTTTCATAGGACTCGACGCTGATTATGAACAGTACTGTCTTCTGAGGCATGACGTTGTGTAGTGGTGTAGAAGGAGCCAGTGTCTTGCTGGTTGTTTAATTGATCCTGAAGGAGGAGGTGTGGTTTTCCTCAGTCACATCCTGGGAGAAGTGATGTGTGTCACTGTCCTGGACAGTTTTGCACTGAGCCGTTACAGCAGTCTGATGCCTTTTAATTGCGGCAGATGGAGTTGTCATAGTACCTAACATATTGCAGCATCCTATTGCCTCTTGTTTTAATAGGCTATATTTAACCGGTCCTTATATGCAACACGTGTGATTAATTATTATTCAAGAAGCCATTTCTACTCTACATTGGTCGTCAGGTTACGCAATTGACGACATGACGTGTCTCGACTTTCATGCACCAATCTCCCGATTACACGCGTCCTTATGTTCTGTCATTTTCTTCTGTTTTCCTCCCTTGGGTAAAGGATTGGATTTAAAATTAAAGTTATATTTACAATTGATTTTTATTTTGATAAATTTAGAAGAGTAAAAGTTTCCCTTTGCTTAATTAAGCACCACGCTATGAAAACGTATGGGGGAGTGAAGGTATAACTCCACCATACTTCACCTTCTCCCCCCTGCCGCCTCACACCCGAGGAAACAGCCACCGGTACCCGTTGGATAGGAAGCTCGATGGATATTAAAATATATAGGCACGTGATTGGAGTGACCATAGACGGGGTTGGGTAGGTAGTCGCATTTATTGTACTGTTGAAACTCGTAACTGCAAGTAACTGCAGCGGTGTCGCTTATTCACACACCCTACAGCTCATTACAGCACCCACTAAGACTTCTCAGTCTGCTGTGTCTTCTCCGTTTGTCGCCTGGTAACGGCTCCCAACGCCGTAGATTCCTCAGCTTCCGTGTTCCACAGCTCCTGTCCTCACAACCTGGCGCCTAACTAACAACGTGTCGTTGCCTGGTTACAGTCTTTCAACAAGGGCTATTCCTCACTCCCATACGGCGCAAGGACTGCACTTCGTAACCGCCGACTGAAGTCTGTGCTGCTCTTCAGATGACCTTATAGTCAGAACCCAGGACCTTGTTCCTAAGACTGCTAGCCATTGACTACTCGACAGACTACAATCTGGAATTTGATGCCGTGTCTGTCACCTATAATCGTGACATTATGTTACACGTTTCCTTGGTTTGTTTTTCTTTCCTGTTTCGAGGTTGCAGCCCGCATTTCACGTTGCCAACGGCTGGTCTTGTAGAGACGAATGGAACTGAAAACTAATATCACGTGGTTTCTGATTTCAGGTCGGGGGAAAGCGAGGAAACTGAGCATTGACGACGACGAGGAAGCCGCGGTGCTTCGCCTGAATCCGCAGGTGGAGTACGTGAAGCCAGTGAAGATATCGCCTCTTCCTCTGCACGAGCAAGATCTGTTGTACGGCGGTGACCAGTGGGCGTTCACATCTCCTGTGACGTCACACACTACCCAGGCAACGGGAAATGGTGGACGCCATCACGACGTAAGCCAGCGTAAGTTGAATGTTCGTAGTCTTCCACACAAAATCCTTTGAAATCTGGAAGCAAAACAATGGTTTCTTTAGGACGTCGGCCGGCGTCGTCATGAGCGTCCGACAAGTGTGTCGGGCCATGTTCCTTGATATCGCCACGTGTATCAGTGACTATAGACGGGGTTTGCATTGGTGGATAGATTTATTGACCACTCACAGGGCGTAACTACAAATAACTGTAACAATATTGCTGATTTCCACACCAAGTCTTCTCAGTCTACTTTCGCTAGTCTTTACTAGGTAACAGCTCTCCACAATGCTTGTTCCTCTGCAGTCTTTGCTAGACGTTTCCCGGTAACAAATCTTAGCAGTGTAGATTCTTCGGCTGTAGTTCAGGCGGTTAGTCGCCGGCTTCCCATCGCGGTGGCCCAGGTTCAATCCCAGGTCGAGTCATATGTGATTTGTTGTGGACGAAGTGGAACTTGGTCAGATTGTCACCGAGTATTTCGGTTTCTTCTCCCAATTCTCATTCCACCAAATGCTCCATACTCATGCAGTGGGCACAGTTTCACTCCAACCCACCCCACTTCTTGTGGTGAGGTTTCACAGCGAGTGTCCCAAGACACTCTGTCCTGCCGCACTATGGTCCTGGGGTCGACTCAGCCTCTAACAGAAATGAGTACCAGGAATTAATTAAATAATTTTCATGGGGAGTAAAACGCGGCTGGCGCGTAAGGCTGACAACCTTACCGCCATCTTTGAGCCGATTGTCTAGATAATGTGGGACCCTCAACATCTCACAACCCTATGGGCCTTCACGGCCTGGTACAGGAATAGCTTTACTTTTTACCTGATGAGCACTGCCGCAAGACTTCTGGTGCGAAATTAAAAACGAAAGACGAATGCCTATGGGGCCCCTTCTGGGCAGTCGCTTGGAGTGTCCAGGGCGCACTTGCGTTGGAACCGTCAACGTTACTGCGTCGATCTGGGATTTTAGCAAGTCTGGTTTTGAACCAGCGACTTCTCCAGCTGCAGTACTTTAAGAATCGTTTCCGAAAAATCATTAAAAGTTTTCGAAAGAGCGGCTGCGAATTTCTTGAATATGGTGAGCCCCCCCCAAAAAAAATCTTGGAACGGACTTGCGCACGTGGCAAGCTGAAGTTTTGCAGTGAAACAAACACACCACAGACAAAATAATATCTTCACCACTTTAACCACAGTTCTGTAAAAATCAGTTTAATAATGAGGTCAGTTTTTGGTGTTTATTACACTGGTTATCCATGAACAAGCGGTTAAAGCGCACCACTAAAGTAAACGTGGCTCATTGCGAGGCCATTGCACGCTGCCCTTCGACTTGTCTGCGTTGCTCCGCACTTCCCACAGCATCAAGAGCCAGGCCTAGCGTCCCGCGGCGTTTCCTTTTATGCGCAGAATTGTATGGTGAGTAAAGTAGTGACAGCGAACTGAGGGACTTTACGTTCTGTAACCTTTCTCAAATTAAATTATGGCTCCTCCATCTGTTTCGTTTTTTGCTTTCGACGTATTTTTTTTATTGCTAGTGGGGTGGGACTAAGTCCCTTGTACTGCGGCCACTTCTGGCCTATTGTACCAGCCACAGATGATAGGTGAGGGTGATTGTGGAGCAATTGGTGGAATGAAGATTGGCAGGGGAAACCGAAGTCCTCGGGGAAAACCTGCCCCAGCGCCACTTTGTCCACCACAAATCCCACCTGACCAGACCCGGGATCGAACCCGGGCCGCCGCGGTGGTAAGCCAGCGATAACTGCTTGAGCTATGGCGCGGCCCTGCTTTCGACGTAAGGATACAAATAAATTTCACACACGAATTCGACGTAAAGGTGCAGATAAATCTCGCACACATTTCACCCACGCAACCCATCTCTGTCCGCGTATGTTGTGTTTGCTGCTGTGACAGGAAATGAAGCGCGCACACACATGAAGAGTTCTTCCGTGTGGGCATCACGTCACTTCCGCACACGGAAGGCGAATTGTCGCTCGTGTGACCTTGACCGTTGCCAAGCAGAGAAGCGAACCGCAGGACAGCGATAAGATGGTTTAAGGCTTCCAGACACCAGAGGGATCGCGGTGGCGGTGGCGGGCGCGATCGCGGTGGCGATCACGATGGCGATAAAGTCTTTTCACACCAACGACGCGGCGGTAGCGATCAGTTTGAAAAATCGCGTAAGCACAACATCGTAAATGATGCATCGATTATCTCGTCTGGAAGAAGAAGCGATACTTTTAGCAGCTGTAGCTGATGATGAGCAGCAGCAAGCAAGGTAATTATTCATTTTATTATTATGTACAATTGGAGATATTTGAGAAGTTATTACAAATATTAACATCACAATTAATATGTTAATATATTTTTCAGAAAGAAGCGTAGGAAAACGTGGATTCACGACCTTAATCTGCTTCGTGAACATGAAGGAGAATTTCATACTTTATATCGGCAACTGCGACAGCATGAAGAACGGTTCTATATTTACTTTCGGATGCCAATTGAATGCTTTGATGATCTACTGGACCTAATTAAGGGAGATATAAAGAAGGAATGTACGAACTACAGGAGGCCTATTGAACCCGTGGAACGCCTGGCAGTTGCCTTGAGGTAAGGAGGTGCACAGAGGGTTTTCATTAGAAAAAAAAAA
>NW_019727392.1:267890-280145 GCF_002891405.2 Cryptotermes secundus | reverse complement strand
AGGTCCTTGCCTGGTCAGAATGAACTTACTCCTTGTGTGTTAATAGGCGACGAAGCATTTCCTCTACGCCCAAATATAATGCGCCCCTTTCCATACAGACAATCAAGAGAGGACTACAGAAAGGAGATCTACAATAAGCGACTATGTCGAGCTCGACGTGTTGTAGAAAATGCGTTCGGAATTTTAGCTCAAAAGTGGAGGATATTTCTTAGGCCAATTCAGGTGAAAGTGGAAACTACAATATCTATTGTAAAGGCCGCATGCATTCTACATAATTATTTGCGTTCAACAAACTCTGTTATGAGGTTCGAGCACTTACTAGAACCTCAAGAAGCAGTAGCAGAGGCTCTTGGAAACCTACAACTAGAAGGAAGAAGGACAACTAATTTATCTGCTCAGATACGTGAGAGATTTGTTGCGTATTTCAATATGTAAAAAGCTGTACTTTTACTCCGCCTACTGTAGTCTTTCTTGATTAACATAAAAAAAACTGATTTACAAGGGCAGTATTTGTATATTAAACATTGTTGTCTGTTGTCATAACATAAATATGAAGAAATATATTACAGTGTTTAACGTGTGTAATTGTTCCGATGAAATGATTTTGTATACAACTATGCATAATAGATTAAATAGTAAATAATTGATGAAAGTAAATGGAAAATGTGTGAACTTACCGCTTGTTCCTAGCGATCTGGCCATTTGTTCCCAGACTTCATCTTTCTTTTTTATATTTTTATAATCAGGATGCGACAAATCAAATAATATATTATGTAATTTTACTTCTTCAATAAATTGCTCTGTTGTACTCATTGTTCAAGCTAACGCACAGTCACGGCGGCTGCGGTCAAACTCGACACGCTGCATCTGATCGCCACCGCGGAGTAGAACGCTGCACTGTCCGGAACGCTGCCCGCAAGATCGCTGCCTGTCTGAAAGGGTCTATAAGTTCAGCAGGAAATATCTGACCGCCACCGCGCCCGCCACCGCCACCGCGATCGCTCTGGTGTGTGGAAGCGTGACTCGCATTCGGGGGGTACCGGCTTGGAATTCCAGTCCGGACCGGCTACTCTGCATGTGTTTTTTTCGTTATCCTTGATACTAGCTAGAATATGAAGGGGCAGAGAACATGAAATAGGCCACGACCACATAGGCCTGCAGTTTCTGAATCGATGTTCCATAGTTGTGTCTTCTGATTCGTGTTCTGGAGATCTCGAATTCGATTCCCAGCGCAGAACATGGCTTACCTGACTGAGGTCGCAGTTTGCGCTTCAGGGTTGTCAGAATGGGGGGGGGGATCCTGCATTATTTCATAAGTCGAATAGAATTAGAGGGACATGCATGGATCTGACTTCGAACTTCTTTTGGCAAATGGAGGACACTAGTCTGTGTCGGTCAGTGATCTCTAAAGTGTACTTCCGAGTGATATATACAATAAAATTATTCATATATCCATACCCCGTCTATAGTCACGCACACCTAAGGACGTTTTAGGCTGAAGTTTTGAATCGAACACTTATTTGGGCAGTCCTGATAGTACCAAAATAGGAAATATATGTCTTCTCGTTATGCAAATGTATTAATCTCATTGCTCTGTTTCCTAGGGCTTCAAACCTTTTCACTGCCTACAGTACCGCTCCTCCGGGAGTGTGGTAACCATGGTAACCACAGTGTGGCAGATGTCCTCCCTTTCACCTGAAGCTAAGAAACTTTGTCAACCTTTACGTATTTATTAATTTATTTTTTTATACATTTCAGCCCACCAGCCACCACTGCGACACCACTCTGGCCATTTTCGACATAAAATGGCGCTGTTGTGGGACCCTCACCCTCAGTACGAGTTCTCTGCCTTTGGTCGGGACTTCCATTTGCTCTTGGCACATGACTCTAGTTTCGTGCATCCAGACCTGCAGGTGAGTGAGTCCTGTCTCCGTGACGTAAACATGCGAGGGACAGTTGAAGTCAGGACAGATATGCTAACCGAGGGCCCCAACTGCTGGGTAGGTCAGACATTTTCACTTACTGGGCCGGTACTGTAACTCCCACACTAGGGTCTTCCCCAGGATTTTTATAAACATAGGTATTTGTTTCTGGGGTACGCGGTATCGTAGTTGCTTGAGGCAATATGCTACAAGGCGGAAGGACGCAGGTTCGATTCCCGATGAGCTGGTTGGGTTTTCCAATTGACCGAATCCTTCCAGCCGCACTATGGCCCTAGGGTCGACTCAGCCTCTAACAGAAATGAGTACCAGGAATCTTCCTGGGGGTAAAGGGCGGTTGACGCGTAAGGCTGCTCACCGCCATCTGTAAGCCGATTGTCTAGATAATGTAGGAGCCTCGACGTCTCACAACCGTATGGGCCTCCACGGCTTGTTACAGGGATAGCTTCATCTTCAGAATGATTCAGTTTTAATGGCTAAAATATTCACATAACATTGAAGCTCTCAGCAGGAATGCCTGACAGTGAGCTGTAAACACGTGCGTATTACTTCTCGCCAGGTGACACACGTGTGGCGCAACATGACGATCCGCGAGCACCCGGGACTTCGCCCCAGTGGTTGCTTCTACACGGGGACGGTTCGAGGCGACCCCCACTCCACAGTTGCTGTCAGTTTGTGTCACGGCATGGTGAGTACTGGAACCGAAACATTGTTAACGTTTGTGCGTCCTGTTCTTTTATTTAGACTGGATTCTGTCTCCGTCTTCTTTAATCAACCAATCATTTGACATTATATATATAGTCGATTTGCTAACAGAGCCGTTAAACAGCAGATTTCATAACTCACTTATCCTGTTACTGTAGGCTGAGCTAATGACGTCATGGAATAACCCACAGAACGTATAGATAGCTTGTCTTTAATTGTAACATTATGATAAACAGAAATATATAATGATATGTGAAGTTCAGGAAGTAAACATATTGTCCGTAGATGGATTTAACACAGATATTTGTATGAGTTGGAAAAGCATGTGCCTAAACGTACCGGGAATTACATTACGTCCAGTTCAGTGTCGTTGAGTTGTCTAGACAGAACCCCTTGTTTTCACGCCTTGCTTTAAATGTCGGCCATTGGAACAACTGTTGTGAATCGTTTCAAATTATACATGCAGTACTTGGTATGAAAAGCGAACTGAAGCATGAAGCGCTCCATGTCTTCGCGTATCGGAGATAAAGCGGAAAGCGGAATTTCGATGGACGATAATAATCAGAGGTAACCCGGTTTCTGTGCCGTGGGTTTGAACCAGCGCTACACTCTTGGAAGTCGTACATCCCCATAGGTGTGGCGTTTGTATTCTCTCCCGGATGAGTGCTCATAAACGGGGTTTGGGTATCTAATCTGATTAATTGAAGTCTTGCATCTCGTAACTACAAGTAAGGATTATGCGTTCACTGTTCTGCACACTTCACAGATCACTACAGGACACACTAGGTCTTCTCAGTCTGTTACAGTCTGCACTAGCCGTTACTTGGTAGCGGCTTTCACTGGCGGGCGTTCTCCTTCCTCTGGTTTCCCGAACTGTTCCTGACCTCAGGTACCAGTTTCTCACAGCAACAGCTCACAACAGCTGAACCCCAGCTCACGAACCAACTCACTCCACTGACTCCCAGGCTGCCGTATCAAGACCGTCTTCTAAAGTGAAAGTCAGATTCAAAACTGTTTCGTCTTAGCGTCAAGCCCCTTGAGACTCACGACCAAAGATTTTTTTTTTAACTGAACCGTTACGGTCATGGTCCTCATGTAACATTCTCTCTGTCGCTTATGAACAGGCTTGGCTTTTCGTCAAGTGTACGTACCGCAAATATGGCATGTTGCTGAAAATTCTTGCTTCTCCGCTATATACAAGTACGCGGTAGCGTAGTTGGTTGAGGCATTATGCTACAGGCCGGAAGGTCGCGGGTTCGAGTCCCGATGAGGTGGATTTTTTCAATTTACCTAACTCTTCCAGCCACAGTATGGTAGTAGTGCCTCGACCAACTACGCTGCCGCGTGCATACAGAACAGTACATTCTCAAATTTGAGGTTTATTGTGATATTATAAATGCAGACCAGCATATTGAGGTATTCTGTAAGATGTGTTGGCCATTCCATTTATGAAACGTGCGTACGAATACTGAACGACCTCCTTCCCTCTTCCGCGGCTGCGCGTGTTTATGTCTGGGCTTTTAGTGCGTGTTTACTCCACTTTCATCACTAATATAAACTGTACCTCCAAACTCCATTCCTTGACCCCTCATTCAAGAGAGATAAATTTAGTAGGCGATGTACACGAACTTGAAACAACCGGATATTGTGTACGGAGGGTCACTTCCCACGCAGAACTGACTGTACCTGTTGCGCTTGCAGAGAGCTCTTTGTTCGATGGGTGTAAATACAGATACGCCGACAAAGCAAAAAGCAAGTTACCCTTCTAGAAAGCGTAGAACGAGTTCCATTATGGGTGGTGTGGGGCCCCAGAAGTTGGTGCGTTGACTTTTCGTTTTCAGCTTTGCAGGAAAGAAAAAACAAATTTGAGACCGATTTATTTGCAGGGCGATGGCCAGAGCAAAAATAAGCACAAGCTATTTCGATTGCTTTTGCAAGAATTCGGAAAGTAAGGAGAACCATTATTCATACGGGCCAGGGCTGTCCAAACCGTTGAGCACAGCAGAAGGGCGTCTCGGATGGCGTAACACATACAGGGCTGCATCTCTGTTGGGTAACATCAGCGCATGAGCTGAAAGGAAAGTTACAACGGCAAGCATGTGGAATATTGCCCGTGGTTTAGAGACGCAATTACTGCCAGTGCACAGGAGAGTCCGGACTGTCACATTATTTTTACCGATGGGGCGTGGTTTCATGGATCCGGTTGCGTCAACATCCAAAACAACCGCGTCTGCGCAGCCACTAACCCGGCTGAGAGGTTGGTGCTTGGTGTCCCATGTCAACTCGGTACGTCAATGTGAAGCGATTCTTTACCTTTTAATTGCCCGCGGCTGCTTCCAACAGGACGGACGGTGCTACTGCACACACAGCTCGTGTTTCGGTGACGCCACTGCGCTCTGTGTTCGGGGACAGAACAGTTTCAAGGGAGATCTGGCCACCATGGTCGCCGGACTTCACATCTGTGGGGACCAATGAGAGGCGCAGTGCTCACACTCCGCTTTAACTGAAGGAAGCCTCTGCGAGTTTCGCGTGTCTTTGCAAACAAATGGAGACGTGTGGAGGCCATGTCCAACATCAGTTGCATGATAGATGTATCCGTAATAATGTACAGGGACTCTGAACATACTGATCGTATGCGGTAGGCTCACTCTGGAATTTCTTCCGCAAAATGCCGACAGAGGAATGTGTCCGGTAATTAGCGTACAGTTATGGAACCATAGCAATTCCGTGAATTTCTGAGTTATTTATTAGGCAGCGTGTGAGGCCAACTGGAAGATTACGCCAGATGTTTAGTAAGCACTTTTCGTAAAGGGGACATGCAGTAGCGTAGTTGGATGAGGCACTATGCTACAAGATGGAAGGTCGCGGGTTTGATTCCCGCTGAGGTCACTGGATTTTTTTTTTAATTGCCCTAATCCTTCCAACCGCACTATGGCCCTGGGGTCGACTCAGCCTCTATCAGGAACGAGTAACAGGAATTTCCCTGATGGGTAAAGGGGGGCCGGTCGGCGCGTAAGGCCCACAACCTCACCGCTGTCTCTGAGCCGAATAGGGAACCTCGACGTCTCACAACCCTATTGTCCTTCACGGCCTGTTACAGGGATACCTTTACCTTTTACGAAATCGTCTATCATCCGTGGCTGGCACAATAGACCATTTAGTGACTGATGTACCAAGTGGACTCAGTCTCACCCGACCCCACGAAGCAGTAAGCTGAATGCCTGTAGCACGTGTTGAGTGCCCGGTAATTGCAATCCGGACTGCAAAGAGCAGGAACCTCTCGCCTTAAACTAGTACCATTCTTGAGGAATGTAACTTGTGTTACAACAGGATCACTGTGGAACCTAACAAGGGAAGCGACGTGCCGACTCAGTGCGCACGGTGTCAGCGCCATGTCACGTGGCCACGAGTGTACTGGGACACTCGGGGTGCACACCTCACACGATCTAGTGAGTTGGGGTGGGGTGAGACTGAGTCCACTGGGTACGTCGGCCACTAATTTGCCTGTCGTACCAGCCCCAGATTGTAGATGATGAATGTGGAGCAGTTGGTGGAATGAGAATTGGCAGGGGAAACCGAATCACTCGGAGAAAACCTGCCCCAGTGACAGTTTGTCCAGCACAAATTCCACATTACCCGACTTGGGCTCGAAACTGGACCGCCGCGGTGGGAAGCCTGAGCTATGGCACGGCAATGTCGGGATGATACTTAGAACAGGTCACGATCGCTTCCTTTCGAATCCCTTCTAGTTTATGAATGCTCACATTATCCGACGCTGTATAGTGTGGATACTGACAGCGTCAACATGTAACGTGGAGAATTTTGGAAAATGCGGAAGGAAAACCTGTGCTCCTCTCCAAGTGTCATTAGAATGATCAGGTCAAGGAGGATGAGGTGGGAAGGGCATGCAGCACGAATGGGGAAGAGGAATGCATATAGGATATTGGTGGAAGGCTAGAAGGAAAGAGACCACTGGGAAGACCAAGACAATAATGAAAGGGATCTTAGAGAGATATGATGGGATAGTTTGTATTGGATTGATCTGGCTCAGGATGGGGACCAGTGGAGGGCTTTTGTGAACACGGTAATGAACCTTCGGGTTGCATAAATTGCTGGGAAATGCTTGAGTAGCTGCAGAATTGGCGGCTCTTCAAGAAGGGCTCAGCTCCATGAGTAGAAAATAAGCAGCCGTAGTACATTTTATGGCATTTGCTTGGAGAGGTGGCTAGGAATAAATAATGACATAAACCAATGAGGTTAGACGATCCCGGATTGTATTCGAACCAAGTGTGACTGGAGTACATAACCAAATCCGATACCGGAGGTATAACACGTTCGGTAGTTCTGACAACAAAATTCTTTTTGAGTTTTATTGTCATTTTCGAGGCTCGTGCGATGTTGGAAGTTTGCGTTGCGAAACGAGAGAGACCAGCGGCCTTGCCAAGAGCATTGTCGAAGTGCTGCTTTGTAAACATTCATATATTCAACTTAATTGACCATGATAAATGGCCCCTTTGCAGCCCCATTACTGCTCTCGGACACGCGTGTGCTCATTGTCGATACAGAAGCCTGTTTCATTTGCTGCCTCCTTGGATTTTGAAAGGTTTTGTGCTACTGGCGGGCGGAGTCAAGGTTGCTGGGGTTCTTTTGAACTTCCTCGGGCTTGCAGACCCTAACCACACCAAGTTCAAATAACAATACATGTTCTTGAGAAGCTAATAGTTGCCACGCTACTCAGGAATTTCCCTCCACTTGTGGAACCGGAAGATTTATCACCATGTTAACAAGAACCTAAAATTGGTCTCAGTCCTCTGCTACAGACTGAGCCAAAAGTCTGAACGCACCAACCCTAGACGACGAGTATTGTCACACGAACACTTGAACATTGTCCATTGCGTAATAACGGGTAGATCAACGAGCGAGCCATCGCTGGCCAACGGCCTGCGACAGCAGTAGAACTTGGGAACGGTGTTGTCTATGCAGTCCATATCGAGCCTACACGACGAGAGCCGTCGACCCATTAACAAACCAGCAACTGTCTTATAATAATAGGAACCTGGCCTTGGACCCCGACGGGGATTGACACCAAGACATACTGGCGCAATAACCGTCGGTCGTAACATAACATTGACTGTTACTTGAATGGCCGGTTGCCGTCAGCAGTAGTTGACGGCTTGTGAGACACGGCGATAGCCAGTGAGCAGACAGTAATGACTAGAACTTGCCTTCATGAGTTAGTTGTCAGCAGGTAGCCAGCATGAGAGCAGAAGAATTTCTGTTGTTGGGAACCATGACTTAGCGACGCCTAGTGAGGACCGTAACCCAACAATGACCAGCGAAGACTGATAGACTGAGAC
This sequence comes from Cryptotermes secundus, assembly GCF_002891405.2. NCBI lineage: Eukaryota > Metazoa > Arthropoda > Insecta > Blattodea > Kalotermitidae > Cryptotermes > Cryptotermes secundus. Next base: position 272,143 of record NW_019727392.1, on the reverse strand, counting down.
AGCTCTGATATAGTGATTTGTTAAGTGTGTAGTGTAGTGATAGTGTCATAATTCTTTGTAGTTACAGGAGTCAGTAAACCCAATTAGCAATCCAAACCCCATGTCTAGTTACTTATCACAGGACAGTCCCTGTACATTATTACGGATACATCTATCATGCAACTGATGTTGGACATGGCCTCCACGTGCTTGCTGACACGCATCTACACGTCTCCATTTGTTTGCAAAGACACGCGGAACTCGCAGAGGCTTCCTTCAGTTAAAGCGGAGTGTGAGCACTGCGCCTCTCATTGGTCCCCACAGATGTGAAGTCCGGCGACCATGGTGGCCAGATCTCCCTTGAAACTGTTCTGTCCCCGAACACAGAGCGCAGTGGCGTCACCGAAACACGAGCTGTGTGTGCAGTAGCACCGTCCGTCCTGTTGGAAGCAGCCGCGGGCAATTAAAAGGTAAAGAATCGCTTCACATTGACGTACCGAGTTGACATGGAACACCACGCACCAACCTCTCAGCAGGGTTAGTCGCTGCGCAGATGCGGTTGTTTTGGATGTTGACGCAACCGGATCCATGAAACCACGCCCCATCGGTAAAAATAATGTGACAGTCCGGACTCTCCTGTGCACTGGCAGTAATTGCGTCTCTAAACCACGGGCAATATTCCACATGCTTTCCGTTGTAACTTTTCTTTCAGCTCATGCGCTGATGTTACCCAACAGAGATGCAGATGTAAACACTTGTTCACAGAACTGTACGCGTGCCGCCACACGAGGCGCCCTTCTGCTGTGCCAGTTTACACAATAGGGTGGCCCAAAGAATGGTGGAGGATATAGAGACGCAGGAAGACCCCAAAAAAGATGGTTTTTTTTTTTAACCGGAACGGGTTTGAGTCTCACCTTTGTGCTGATGGCGATGATTTTAATTATCATCACGAAATTTCCCTGAGAAGTGTTGAGATATTATGCAAATCCGTATGGATGTGCAGAACTAGATCCACAGATCCCCTCTTTTGCTTTATGTAGTCTGTCAGTTAGTGTTTATCCTTAGAGGTGAACACGTCTTTCGGCGTATAACGGCACTAGCACTGCTATAAGAAACACTATTCCATTGTGTCACCACTGCCCAGTGGACAAATTATCACAGCAGACGAATACAGGTGAATGAAAATACGTAATGAATGCTTAATGAGCCCAGAGCATGTTGCAAGAAACGGGGAATGCATTGTGTGGCCATACTGCCTGTTATCCTGACGGGATAAAATGGAAAAAATGTTTAATTAACTGTATTCCTTAAATTCATAGCATATATTCTCTCTCTTGTCTCCCAGTGGCTCTACAGCCCATTGTACCTTGGTCGCTTTTTCAATTTCTTAATTTTATACACAGCAGGTAGGACTCCCTTGACAAGGGATCAGCCCGTCGCAAGGTCGCTACCTACACGCAGAACAGCACAAACACAGAATAAACGCACACATACATCCATGCCTCGAGCTGGCGCGCGGCCACGGTGATCGGCTTAGCATATTGTGACGTGTTGCGCTGTGGAGGGCACCCCCCTTCCTCCCCAGCGGTGACTTGGCAGCTCAGTAAAATGCGACCATCATTAACAGACTCTGAGCGGTAAATGATCGCAGGGTGAGGCTCCAGAATTCCGGTTCCGGCACGGAACGCCTGAGACTGTAAGTCTCGGCACCGGTTCGAAACACTGACATTCGTGACCTGTGCACACCAATTGAAACAGAACACCGAGCCTTAAATTGCGACTTGAAATGTTAGTTAATTGAAGAAATCGGTTGGATATTCTTAAGCGCGGTTTGTTGTGGGAAGTAGCGTCATACTAGAATTGTCTTTCACGGAATTACCGAGTTTTGGGACATTTTTCATCGTCCAGAATTTTAGGTAATAGAGGACGACGTTTCGGAAACTGGATCTGTTTCCATCTTCAGATGAGAAAGGAAGACACCTACTCAGTTGGGCCCCTTAGAAAGAGCTAATCTCAATCACTCTTTCTAAGGCGCCCAACTGAGTAGATGTCTTCCTTTCTCATCTGAAGACGGAAACAGATCCAGTTTCCGAAACGTCGTGTCCTCTATTACCTAGAATTCCGGATGATGAAAAAGTCCCAAAACTCGGTAATTCTGTGAAAGACAATTCTATGACACTAGTTTCCACAACAATTCTGTGTGTCAGCCGCCATCGTCAGAACCCTTTAGAATCTGATGTTCTTGTGATGTCCCCCAGTAGAAATTCAGGGCAATAAATAAGGAGCAGTGTCATGAGCGCCGTTCGTCATGACGCAGATGAAATTGCTGTTTGCTTTTGTTCAGTAAGAGGCTTTCCATGTTTCTTTCTTTTCCTGATTAATGTGTTCATTTTGTGTGCAAGGCTATAACTGCGACCGGTGGGAATTTCCAGCACGAAATTGCCCGGGGACCGAAGTTACAGATAACAGGGCCACGGACGGGAGACTCGCAGGGCGAACTGCGGGTCAGTGGTAACCGTGGGAGAATGCGAGGTTGCAACATCGCTATCGCAACATCATCAAGATCGCTTCAGCTTTTATGTGGAATGTATAGTTGTTGCTAGGCAACGACCGTGAGATAAGCAATTACAGTATATAGTGGCCTTTAAGTAATGACTTTGTAAACAACGGCCGTTGCTAGGTGATGGCGGAGTAGCGATCACTTGGGCATCGCAGCAGACGCGACGCAACAATGCGTACAGCAACAGAGGAACAGGGTGATTTTTATGTGGCCCCTGCCGAGGTGCTATAAGGAGGACAGTTGGAGCAATGAGTCAGTTGGTTGGTGAGTGAGTTACGGGACCGCTGCGTTACAGTCGTTGTGAGCCGTTCCTGTTTGAAGCTGGTAGCTGAGACACGCGGATAGTTCAGGAACCAAGGGATGAAGGGGAATGTCCGTCGTTGAAAGCCGCTACCAAGCAACGGCAATTGACGTGAATATGTGTAACGGTGAAATTAGTGTAGTCATTCGCTGTATCAAAGTGTATAAAATCAAAATCCCGTATATAGTCTCACGTGACAATATCTTTCCATATCCATACAGAGGTCCAGTAGGATTGCCTAGCAGAAATCACTAAGACGAAAGAGTGAATGAAAGGAAGAAGACCAAGGCGTAGGTGGGTGGACAATATTAGAATGGATTTTAGAGAGATAGGATGGGATGGTATGGATTGGATAGATCTGGCTCAGGATAGGGACCAGTGGAGGGCTCTTTTGAACACGGTAATGAACCGTCGGGTTGCATAAAATGCTGGGAAATTCTTGAGTAGCTGCAGAATTGGCGGCTCCTCCAGAAGGGCTCAGCTCCATGAGTAAGTAAGTTCCACACTGTAGTTAGTGCTGAGGCTGGCGACGTGTGACTGATCCTGCGCGCATGCGCGTGGCAGTGTAAACGGCGAGGAGGTTTTGCAATAATTTGGACAGGACACGGTTTTTCCTCCCAGGTTCGAATATGTTCTTACGTTTTATGTCCATTTGTGACCTATTTACTGACTCTTCCTCGCAAGTAAGAATTGCCAGATGACATTTTTGCATACTTATCCATTTAACGTTTCCTTGGAGACAGCTATTCTGAAACTGCAGGCACTGGCGCCAGTGACTCGTGTTGCATCTGTGCTATATTCAGCTGCCCCTGCCGAGTTTTAAAGGAGATTCACATACATTAGCGTATATTTACTGGGTATGCGCAAACCCAGATTCAAGACCGTGTACTTGAACAGTTGGGCTGTAGGGTAATTTATTAGAAAATACAGTGCGTACAATCAAGTGCGCGCCGCGGCTGCAATTTGCCGTGAGTCATACCACCGCAGAACGGATGCAACTCCTCCCCGCGACTGCAGTGCCGTTCCCCGATAGCGTGAGTGTAGTGGTGTCGCTGAGTCTCCGTCCATCAGTTGCTCTACATGCACACATTTATAAGAATACAATAAAAAGATAACTTACCGTGGTTTATAACAGGTGCTGAAAGTGACCTCCTTCTGCTTGCAAACATGCCGCGCATCTCACAAATAAATTACGCGACACTCTCTGCAGTTCGTCGACGGTAATTGAATGAATTACGCGTGTAATTTCATTTTGAAGACTATCAATGCTGCGGGGATTATTTTTGTAGACTTTTTGCTTCAGGTTGCCCCAAAGATAATAATCAGAAATACTGAGATCTGGGGATCTGGGAGGCCACAGTCCTCTACTGACAATTCTGTCTTCAAACACTTCCTGTATTGCGACCATGGATG
>NW_019727392.1:186820-267574 GCF_002891405.2 Cryptotermes secundus | reverse complement strand
CTTCTTGTCACTCACTGAACCTGTGGCCCGCCACTTTTTCAGAAGCCTGTTTACACACGACTTTGTGGGAACTGGCGAGTCAGGATATTTCTGACGAAACCTACGTGCGAATTTTCTGTAAATGTTTTTCCTTGCAATAGTTTCGACAATAAACACACGCTGTTTAATAGTGAACTTCATTTCCACCGTCTGTCGACAGCTGTAAACATTCCACTCCACTTCCACAGCAAGACAAAGACTGACTGTTTAATGCAACCTCGGGTTCCGATTATGCAACCATCGGCGTAGGAGCACTGCAGTCGCGGGGAGGAGTTGCATCCGTTCTGCGGTGGTATGACTCACGGCAAATTGCAGCCGCGGCGCGCACTTGATTGTACGCACTGTATATTTCTGTTGCTCAGATACGTTGCACAGAAAAGAAGTTAATTTAAAACTAGAATTGAACTTAAAATTGAATTTTTGCTTTGCTGCTTTATGCAGGTGCTGTGGAAGTTGGCGCTCCTGTATATCTCCCCCCCCCACAAACGAACTTATTGCTGCTGTGGTCTTCCTCAGTACTACCCTCGTTTTATTTCGCCAGATGTGTTTCGACATTATCACATGATTTACGCCATTTGCAATACGGTTGTCTCAGTGTGCAAGAGAACACATACTGTAAGTATGGGAATGTCTGTCCGTCCGCATGTTCCAGTGTTCTACCAAACAGCGGATTTCGTGTCCATAACCGCAACTCCATAACTCCGTTCATACCTGAGGAATTATATGCAATGTTTTTACCGACTTTTATTTTCACGTACAAGGTGTTTCTAAATTACGGTCGTTGTTTCCGTTTATAGGCCATGGAAACCCGGACAATAATTTAGAATCACTCTGTATGACTAATGCGTTTATGTGAGTGTATGACTGTACGTGATACGGATGAGAAGGCCTTGTGATCGTGGACTGAATCCGTCTGAATGCTGTGATGCATTTACACGTTCTGAGCCCTTACTCAGTTACTTCAATTGGAATGTGTGCCCGTTTGCTTGTCTGTCTCTATGTATGTGTAGGCCTATATATATTGTCACGTGTGGGGGAGTGGGGTACGCCTGGCGAAAATAACAGGTTCTATTTCGGATGATTGGATTTACTGGCACTTCGGTTACAAGTTCTCTTAATCACACTCAGGTATAATAATTATATAATTGTAATTATATATCGCTGTTCCACATACTTCAGTTCACTGTTGCACACGCACTAGGATTCTCCATCTTCACTAGTCGTCTCCTGGCAACGGATCTCATCACAGAAACTAGCGCTTCAAGTCACAATGACGTCTTCTTGTTATTTTGTCTTCAGTTACTCTTGAACCTTGGACCTCAAGCGAAGTGAGTTCCAAGTCCAAGTCACATTGCGACTGACGGTCAGTCAGTCAGTACGTCTTGGTGTCGAGCCCCTTCTTGGGCCCACAACCAGATATTTATTACTATTTGACAGTAACGGTCTTGTTATTGTGGAGCGCCCTCTCTGACGAGAGGACTGGTCTGTCTTTTGTATATGCTACTGGCCTTGCCAGCGCAGTCTTTCTCGAGTCCAAGTCCCTTGGGACTAGCGATCATATTTTACTCTCTCATATTCAAGACTTCCCTTTTCGTCGGCTCCTACGACTCGCAGGGTCACGGTGGAGGTACTCCATACGGGTAACTCGAAGATAGGTCCCATTTCCGGAACCCGCACAGAAAAGAGTGCCTCTTTTGTTGCGTGGCACAGGTCACACAGAAAACACCTTTCCTCTACTGTTGGGTGACGTCACCGCTCACGCGTTAACGTGTTTACTGAGCCGTTGCCTGGCAATGCGTCACAGTATGTATGTGTTTATGTATACATGCAGGCATGTAGCGACGTGCGCCTCGCTGGCGCCTGGACGGTTTCATGCGATAAGAAAAATGCGTTTTTCTCGAAAGCAACTGCTACTATTTAATTTGATTTAAATTATATGTGGGAAGATGATACGCCTAAATAAAAGTGTACAGGGTAATGAACATAGGCGCACTAGGGGTCCAAACGCGAAATGTTGACCTTGTCGATTTCGTTACTGAGGTAATATCAGTGGGTTAGTGAAGAAAGTTAGTTAGAGAAGAGCTGCAGTTCGGTCATTGTGGGCTGGTGCTGTTAGAAGCTGGTAACTAGGCAGGGAACAGTTCGGGAACAGCCCGTTAGAAGCCGTTATCAGGCAACGACTGGTGAAGACAGCACACGGTTGTGACTGACCTCTCTGAGGCCCTCGCTCCAAGCATTCCTAATCTTGACAGTAGAGCTGTGCGGGTGGAAACCATCACACTCTGGATGCTTCAGCCCTGGGGAAAGGAGCCCCCACGGGGCCGAAGCAGTTTACCCCTGCTGCAAGTTACGTATCTTGTGACGGGCTCAGGCGAAAGTCCCTGAATGCAAGCGCGAAAAGTGGCTTTATTCAGCAGTACACTCTAGCAGCTTTAGCTGAATACATCTGAGACACGAAATTAATTTACAATTCGGGACACTGTCTCTGTACGCTGTGCCAACTGAACGAAAGCAATTACGCTACACGTCCCATAAAAACGCACTCGGTTATAAATGAAGACAAATGTGGAAGTCACGCTTCCATGCCTTCATCTACATAAATTCCAGAGTATGAAGAAGCTGAAGTTGCAATAGGATCCGTACTCACAATGCATTGGATGGTGCTTAATAGGATACGCATGGCTAAGGATCTACTTGTGCGCTTGCGCGAACTCACCGGGTGAACGTCCTTATCTGAATTTCGAATCGAAACTCGCCTTTGTCACTCCGCTCACAAACAGACATGTCTGCTTATTTCATTACGATGCATGTCACGGCGAGAGTAAACAGAGAACTGAACTCGTCCGATCGCATTTAAATGGCCTTCCCTGCAGATATTTTCACATCCTGTAACACGCCGCAGAGGCCCATAGGATTGTGAGACGTCGAGGCTCCCACATTATCTAGACAGTCGGCTCACAGATGGCGGTGAGATTGTCAGCCTTACGCGCCGGAAGGCGGCCCTTCACCCACAGGAAGATTCCTAGTACTTATTTCTTTTAGAAGGTGAGTGGACCCCAGAGCCGTAGTACGGCTGGAAGGATTAGGTCAATTGACAAAAAGAAACACAATAACCTCTTCGGGAATCGAACCCTCGATCTTCCGGCTTGTAGCATAGTGCCTCAACCAATTACGCTACCGCGTGCTAGGGTAGGCAAAGGGGCATTGGGGATGAGTTAATGGAGCCAAGGGGCCGGTTGCCCTAAACGTTTGGCAGCCGCTGCTGTGGAGTGGGGTGGGGTGGGGTGTGAAGATAGTCTCAGATAGCTGAAGCATGTATCCTGGGTCTCTTTCGTTGCAAGAATTCCTGGTGTTGTCTAAGCATGCGGCTGGCTCGCCACTTGGCTAAATGCACAGCGAAGGCAAATGAACGTTTAGACAGGAGCCGTAACTCACATGTAGCACGTGCAGTCTAAACATTTCGCTTGTTTTAAGATATGCGGTTTTGTTGGTGACGTTTGTCGCTGGGAGATGAAAGCGAGACCATGGATGCTGTATTGACAGTAACTGCTTGCCATTTATGCTGTTGTGTGGTGGCCTGCAAGAGACACAGCTACTACTGGGATTGTGCTGAATCCTTCGGAACCATATTGTATAACATTCAAGCAGAGAACTATTGTGGCATGTCTGCTGAAAACCAGAATTTTGATGCCGACAGAGACAGCCATTGCTAGGGAAGGATTCTCTAAACAACGACCATTCCTAGGCAGTTGCCGCAACAGACACGCACGCAACAATATTGTAACTGCTGGAAGCTGTGTTTCCTGCGTGGTCCGTGCCGATTCTATATAACGATCACCCGTCCTCTCGTCATAGAAGGCGCCCCACAGAAAACAAGACCGTAACTGACAAATCAGTAATAAATATCTGGTCATGTGCTCCAGATGGGGCTCGACACCAGGACTTACTGATTGACAATCGCCTTGTGACTTTGACTTTGTAGAGGTGGGCTGAATACTTCCACCGTAGCACTGCGAGCGTAGGAGGCGACGAAAAGGGAACCCAGTGCCTGGAGGTAAACCCGGGCCACCCCTTTTCTGGGGGATATAAATACGGGGAGCTAGCCCTCCAGGTTTGGGGAGTCTCGAATCTGAGACAGTAAAATGTGGTCAAGAGTCCCACGGGACTCGGACCTGAGAATGACTGCGCTGACGAGGACCAGCAGCAATTGTAAATGACAGACTCATCCTTTCGTTAGAGAGGATAATACTTAAGGACTATAACCGCAAGTGTTCAGTTGGGGAAAAAATACTGGTCGTGAGTCTCAAGGGGCATTTATCCAAGACGAACTCATTGGCGGTAAACCCCCAGTCGTAAAGTAACTCTGACAGTCTCTACGGGACAGTCTTAAGGCAGTAGTGAGAAGAGTACGACGTTGGTGTGAGATGGCCGCCAGCCTACGTGGTCTTGAGCTCGGAAACAGAGGAACTTCCACTGTTGAAAACCGCTACCAAGCAACGCAGTGAAGGCCGTGACTAAGAACACTAATTTGTGTGTGATAATAATTTGTAAAGTATAGTCATTGATTGTATGAGTGTCCAGTAAATCCAGCTGTCAATCCAAACCCCAACTATAGTGACACTCCAGCATGTGACAGTATTTTTACTGACAGTCCAAGCCACGTCGAGCCACATGTCTATCGACTTTTGAGAGCTTCAGAACTTAATCCTGAGTGGAAGGGGGCTACAGGGCCTAATCCGCACACACCGAAGGAAGAAGTAAGAAAAAGGAATTGTTTTGATGAAAGTTAACACATTCTTCGAAAATATGGCACAGTTCAGATATTTGGGAGCGACAGTAACAAATCAAAATTTGATTCTGGAGGAATTAAGAAGAGACCGAATTCGGGCAGCGCTTGCTATCATTCAGTCCAGGACATCTAGTCTTCTCGTCTCTCTCCAAAAACACAAATTAGAATATAAAGCAATATAATTTCGCTTGTGCAGATCACAGTGGGGGCGCGATCTAAGGCATGAACTGTCTTCGATCGTTCGAACACTTGGATCGTGGGTTCGAATCCCACTCAAGTTATGAATTCTTGTGTGCGTTTATTCTGTGTTTGTGTTGTTCTGTGTGTGGGTAGCGGCCTTGCAACGGCTGATCCCCCGTCCAAGGAGTCCTACCGACTGTGTATAGGATTAAGAAACGGAAATAGCGGTCAAGGTCCAACAAAAGGGCCATAGAGCCATAGACAGATACATTTGCTTGTAGTTTTGTATGGGTGCGAAACTTGGTCTCTGTCATTGAGGGAGGAACATAGACTGAGGGTGTTTGAGAACAGGGTGTTGAGGAGAATATTTGGACCGAAGAGAGATTAAGTGACGGGAGGTTGGAGAAAACTGCATAATGAGGAGCTTCATAACTTGTACTCTTCTCCAAGTATAATTAGAATGATCAAGTCAAGGAGGATGAGGTGGGCAGGTAATGTAGTACGCATGGGAGCTGAAAAAAGAGAACTGCATACGTTGTTCTGATGGGAAAATCCGAAGGAAGTAGACTACTAGGAATACCTAGGGGGAGGATAATATTGAAGTGGCTCATAGAGAAACAGGATGGGGGATGTGGATTGGATTCATCTGGCTCAGAAGAGGGAACAGTACCAAGATTTTGTTAGCGCAGTGATGAACCTGCCATTTCCATTGACTACGTGGAATATCTTGAGTGGCTGAGCAACTGGTGGCTTGTCCATGGATCTGTAACAGCCGTGAGAGGACCTTCGGGTCGCCGCCGCCGCGGTTTCCCCACCAGGAGAAGCGAAGACACAGAACACACAGAAGTGTTTGTTGTGACTGCAGTTCATTCAACTGTGACAGTGACTACAGCTCTGCTCGCTTGGCGTGCCGTGCCAGGGGTTTTTTGTTTGAAATATTGGAGGCGTTCACCTTATTGAGTGTCTGGCCTCGTTTACTAATCCACTCTTCCAGTCTGGAGCTATAAGCCGTGCTCTGTTCCATGAACCAGGGCGAGCGAATCACGATCGTTGGCGGTCATCTCCGTGCGAAAGTGACGTGCAATGTGGGATCCGTGTCTGGTAGCAGGCCAGACGTCAGAGATCTACCGGGGTGAAAACAAAGTTCCATCAGATGCGTTATGTTTGGACGCTTTGTTCGTGGGTTCTGTAATGGGACTTTATCAACTGAAGATGTTATTTTGCGTCGAACGAGATGAGATGAAGAATTTAAATTTACAGAAGCGACAGGAAGTGATTGTTTCCAAATCCTGTCTCTACAGTGCTTCCCAGTCTGGTAGCCTCATTTCGGCTAAAGTCAGTGTTTTTGTAAGAATGGTTTAAATTAGACCACACACTGGTCTACTGTGACAATGTTATGCTGCCGAATCATGCCGCACGTCACTTATTTCCGCTTCTTAGATCGTCTCACACGCAAACTTGTGTTAAAATCTTAAAATACCCTTTTAATTTTAAATCATTGGTGCCCTACGTGTTTCGACCCATATCGTCATCAAGTGCTTCGAAAATTGATGTTGAAAACTGCTGCACTTACGTCAATAAATATAATTCCAAATTGTACCCTGTTCTAGTGCTGTGTGATTCCTCTTACAGTTGCGCATGACACGTAAGAGGAACCACCTAGCACTACAAAAGCAAAAACCACTCATGTGCTCATAAACGAGGGCATACTTTGGAATTCATTGACGGAAATGAAGCAATTCACAGATCACCACAGCACCCGCTAAACCTTTTTCCAGCCTGCTGTGTCTTCAACAGTCGTTCCATAGCAACGGCTTCTAACAGTGAAGATTTTTAAGCTTTCCGCACTCACGCCATTACCGTTGGGCGAATATCCCGCAACTACACAACTACAGCGACATGTCTTCTCAGCCTCCCTTGCAGAACTTAACTCACACAAACATCGCAGACTTCACTTCACAGCCTCCCGTATAGTAGAACTGCCACGCTACAGAGCCCTACCGGTTAATGCTGTTTAGGGAAACAGTCTCTGTTTATTGTGAGAATCTTACAAAACGCATAAACATTCTGTGGGTAGAATGCAGAGCAGATGGTACATACAGTAACCACTGGGCTCTAAAGGGTTAGTAGCTTGCCTTTGTAGTGGTAAAACAGGAAGAAATAGGCGTAAGGCACGTGAGAGGTATTCATACTTTGAGGAAGGTCGATTTTATTGTGATTGAATGCCCATGTGCTGCATGTGTGCTGTATTGAACTGGGTTGATATCCGTCCAGAAGCCTCGAGTACTGAAATTCTAGAGCTGAGCCTTCCACCTCGCACGGCGTAGGGTGGGCGCCGTGAGTTGGGTTTCCGCAGGATAGCAGAAGGAAGGCTATTATCAACGTAATTTAAATGCATAAGCCTAAGCATTTATTTGTCACACATGTAAAATTCAAGTTCACCCTAAGTAGTGAAGTATAAGGCATAAAACTGGCTTCTTATTAAGTTGGCATATTTACTAATTTACTAATTATTATTATGATTTACTAATCAATGCAAGTAAACGTTACGTGTATGACCCAGAATTAAGGTTTTAATTTTTGTATGCAAATGAACTCTGATATACATCAAGTGTTACGTCAGACAGTGAGATGAGATGGTGTCAGTCATTGTACTGGTTTTACATTGAGACAATTAAAAGAGCAGGTTTCATCACAAAATTATTTCCAAGTTTTCGAGAACACACCCGGTCCACTAAAAGTATCCTCCAATGAACTTAATTTTATTTCGTAAATATTCGCTTCTGTCGCAGAAGTATGAAGGTTGCATTATAACCAACCGTGGCATTGCCTCCTTGATCTCATTTATGACATCGTCTCTGCGTCTAAACAGAGGTCCAGCGTAGAAATACAGTAAACCGGATATATTTGTTGAGACAGTTCCTCATCAAGAGAGTCTTAATGTTTCTACATCTCAGAATTTGCCGGAACATGGCTTCTGAGATGCGAATGCCGGACACGTCGAGGTGTTGCAACTCCGGACAGCTTTCGGCAAAGAATTTCATAGCCTTCTTGCCCACGATTTTGCAGTCCGATACATCCAGGTACTTTAGCTTCTTACAGGAACGGATATTCATAAGCCCTCTGCAATGAAGGCGATGGTTTCCTTCCAAATAGAGATGCATAAGTAAAGGAGATTTCAATGTGACCGTATTCAGAAGTGCATTGATGTCTCCATGTGTGTTCGGTAAGCCGATGTACGCTAAATGAGATAACAGGTCATGAAATAAAGTTAAAATGATTTGCTTTTCCACATAAGGTAGGCAATGATGTACTTCGAGCGTTGTCAAGTTTCGTAGCTGGGTAATTGGAGGTATTTCGTGAAATGGCTCGAAAAACTATATCATGCTGTCATAAATTAGTGACGCCGGTCACAGTAGCCGAGCGGTCTAGGGCATGAACTGTCTTCGCTTCCTCTGAAGTCGGGATCGTGGGTTCGAATCCCATATAAGGCATAGATGTTTGGTGTGTGTATGCGTTTATTCTGTGTGTGTGTGTGTGTGTAGTCGTGTGTTTAGGTAAAGGCTTTGCGACGAGCTGATCACCCGTCCAGGGATACCTACCTACTTTACAAATTATCAGTGAAACTGAGAAGTGCCCCAAAGTGGCAGCAAGACGAAGAAAAAAATGTGTCAGTGACAAGACACGGGTTTGCATTGATGACTGGATGTACTGAACACTTATTACTTGTAACTACAAATCATTGTAATACTATCGATAGTCTGCTACTTTTTACAGATCGATACAGATACAATGGACACTATAGTATTCCATATCTTCACTGATCGTTGCTTGTTAACAGCTTCTGACAATGGAAATTCTTCAGCCAATTTCTGCTGGCCTTGGCCAACAACGTCGTTCTTGGTTTCGAGTCCCGTCGGACCCCAGTTCTAAAACGAAGTAACAAAGTAATAACACAAAGTAGACGCACATAAAATATCTTTTTTAGCTGCATGCCTTTTCAGATAGTTCTTATTGTGCCGCTTTTCATTCTCCTTACATGTAGTCAGATTGCTTCATTCAAATAGTTATAAAGCAAAGCTATCCCTATGAAACAGTCAGCCTTACACACCGGCCGTCCTTTACTCCCCCCCCCCCCGGAAGATTCCTAGTACTCATTTCCGTTAGACGCTGAGTCGATCTCAGGGTCATAGTGCGGCAGGAAGAATTGGGTCAATTGAAAAATCCGATCACCTCATCGGGACTCGAACCCGCGACCTTCAGGCTTGTAGCATAGTACCTCAACCAACTACACTACCAAGTGCCCTCATTTAAACAAGTAGAAATAAATAATTCAAACGAGTTGTGGTTTGACCCTCATGTTACCCGAAGCATACAGGTGTTTCAGTATACAGGAAGAAGTCATCCAAACTCGGGAGCGGACCCCACAGTGAACATCAGATGTTCATAATGTTAGCATAACGACAGAGCCGTTGTCACAAGTTTCAGCGGTTATGATGTGATGTAATCGTGGTACAGGTTTACCGATGTTTTGGGGGAACATATTGCTTCCACCTTCAGTGTCGTAAACCGTCCAAGGAGTCGACAGTTACTGTGCCTGAATATGGAGGGAGTCTGTTTCTGCGGAACGGCGTCACACCCCAGCGGATGATACATGCTTCTACAGGGAGACGCTTGCGTGACTTACCTATACCTCATGACGTCTTGCGGAATTGAAAGATTCGAAGCAGGGGTATTCTGAATAGAGAGCAGATAGGCTTGGTTCGGAATGAGTTTTGTATTGGGCCCCTTCTCTGTGCACTCGAGTCATGGGAGAGGCCCCCTCAGAGACCCTGATATGTCTACTGTGCGAACAAGGGCGGCATACTTGATGTAGCCAACTTTACGAAAGAAAGATCCCTATAAATGGGTAAGAATTTGGGATCGGCGTCTGAGTACCGAAATATTTTGAAAATAAGGAGCTTTGATTTTATGACGGTGCTGTAACCATGCATTTCAATAACTGACAAACTGACAAGGCACCATTGTTCTCACAGCAGATGGATCCGCGCTTTGTGCCTAGCACAGCCCGACACGTTGAAGGGGAGGGTACATTGAGCGTGGTTTCGGCAGGTTGGCAGTCGGAAGACGATTCTTAAACAAAACTGGATCTTGTATACGTAATTGTTTACTTGTCACACGTTTGCAATACAAGCGAAGTAGTGAAATGTCACCAAAAGTTTACAGAATAAAATATTTAAAAATTGGCTTCCTGTTAACATATTTACTAATGTGCCGAAGTTAACGCTACGTCAGTGTATGGGAATGATTCGATTGTTGGTTCTTCAGTCCTGATGTACATCACAATGTTCGGAAGCCAGAGGAAAGTTGCGCTGCGGTAATGACAGTTACGCGGCGTCATATATTGGCCGATGTCAGTGACTCAAGTTTGTGCGCTATGACAGTTAAGAAAGCGGATTCTGTTTACCCACCACAAAAGTATTTCCAGGTTTTCTAGAACACACCCCATCGACTACAGTATTCTTGAATTAATTCAGTTTTAATCCCGTGGTGCTCTTCAATAACCAAGGGGGCCATGACTTTGTGTATAACCAAGCGTGGCATTGCCGCTTGCAGTATATTTATGGCATTGGTTGGCAATTCATAGTTAGCCCCAATGTAGAGGTACGATAACCCGGGCATATTTGGTGGGACAAGTTTGAAATCAACATGTTTTGAGAAGCAGTTTATCATCAAGAGTTTCTTGAGGTTCCTACATCTCACGATTTGCTGGAACATGCCTTTCACCATGGGAATGTCGGACACGTCGAGTAGTTCGAGAACGGGACAGCCTTCAGCAATCCACATCATACCCAAGACGCCCAGATTTAGGCAGTTCGATACATACAGGCACTGCAGCATCTGACAGGAACCTATATTCTCCAGCGCTCTGAAACCAAGTTCCTTATTTCCTCCCAAATCGAGATGCTTAAGTAAAGGACACTTCACTATGATCTCGCTCACGATTGTTTCGATGTTCCCGGCTGAATGATGTAAGTCAATGTAATTTAAGCGAGGTAAGACGTTAATAAAAAACCTTAGCGGAATTTCTTGTAGCGTACGTGTTGTACAGTTTGACAGTCGGAGCGCAGTCAAGTTTTGTAGCTGTGTATGATTAATGGGAGGCAGTTCATGGACGTTGCCATCAATGTCGCCATCCACGAAGGCGACGCTTTTCAGATTCGTGCACTCGATCATGGCCTTCATCAGAGCTGCAAAGATGTGTCCAGGATGAATGTAAGTTTGAAGCTGATACTTCTTGAATTTCATCAAGTAACAAATTTCACTGTCAGGACAGTTGAAATCTTCACATTTCAGCGTCTTCAGATTGGGACAACCGTCCGCGATGGGTTTCAGCACCCCGGCCGCCGGAGATCGTGTACTAGGAGAACGCAAAGCTAAATGAAGTAGAGTTTCTGATTGAGCAATAATGCTAGTGAGTTGAGAACCTTCCGTGACAGGGTTAATTAAAATATGAAGGGTGCTCAACTCAGTTAGACGTTCCATAGTTAATCTGAGATGTGTCGGATTTAATGTTAAGTTGGGAATTATTAAGACGCTGATTTTCCTACAGCATTCAGACAGTTTTTCTACGACATTGTGAGTGCCACGGTATTGAAATTTTCTCAGTTTCGGCATATTCTCCAACATAAACGCAATCTCATTTTCTTGGGTGTTTTTATTTGGAGAGTAGGTCTTCTTTATCCATATGTAATCGCGGTCAGAAAGCTTCCTCCATCGAGTGCAGACATTTCTCACGCGGAATCTGATCTGCTCGATACTTAAGTAAGAGAATATGTTCTGAAGTATCTCATCTGGAAGATTATTGATGGAGGCCATAGTCCAATCTGTAACAGAAATTTAAAAATCTGAATACCTTTGTATATGATGTCTTATTATGCGTGACGTTTTGTTGACATGGGACTAAGTAAAAATATAATGTCACTTGTACGAGTAACTATAGACGGGGTTTGGATTTGTAATTGGATTTGTTGGACTATTGCAAACGGTTAACTACAAGTTACTGTAGCGCTACCGCTGATCCAGACACTACACTACAGCACGCACTAAGTCTTCTTGGTTTGTCTTCACTGGTTGTTGTCTGGTGAAGGATCAAGTCGGAGTCAAGAGTTACTTTGCGACTGTTTATCGCTAATCAGTTAAGTCTTGGCCCCAAGACCCTACAGAATCACGACCAGAGATTTTTACAACTGAACCCTTGAGGTCATAGCCCTTATGTAACATCCTCTCTGACGAGAAGGTGGGTCTGTCTCTTATGAATATTATTTTCCTTTCGTCAAGTGTACGTATCGCACATTTAGCTTGTTATTTAAAATTCTTCTTTTTGCATTGTACACAAGTCCAGGCTTCGCGGAGCAGATCATTCCTATCCTACGTATCGTATGCTACAACGGCAACTTATTCCCTGGACGGTCGTGATCTTGGCCACCGCTAAGTTTAACGGATCCCGTAATCCGTCCCTGGCATATATTATCGAAGCGGCCCACATAGAAAACACCGTCTTCAGCAGCTCTTGTGTTATTGCGTTTGTGTGCGCTGCGGCTGTCACGCGTGGAAACGTGTTTACAGAACCATTACCACTCAACGGCCGTCTGTTCTGGCTTTGAGCTCCCATGTCATGAATGTGTGGTGAGGGCTTAACAGTAACAGGCTATAACCATTGGGATATATAAGCTGGTTGTCTCATGTCCTGAAAAACCCGTTCCGGGAGCATTTTGTTTGTTCACGTGATTCATTTGAAGCCGATGTGTGCAGTATCGGAGAGTCCAGTGCGTTGGCCTGCAGGCTCACCTGGCACAATTCCCGCGATGTTTCTATGTTTGAAAAAGCAGGTCAGGTAAAGTTAAAGTTAGGCCATGCCATACTTGATGCCGTTAGTTGCCGGCTTCCCACCATGTCGTCCCATGTTCAAGACCAGGTAAGGTCATGCGGGATTTGTGGTGGACAAAATGGCACTGGGCAAGATTTTCTCCGAGCACTTCTGTTTCCCCTGCCAGTTCTCAGTCCACCGACTGCTCCACATTTAACATCATCATCATCATCATCATCATCATCATCTAACACCCGGGGGGGGGGTAAAATAGGTCAATTAGTGGCTGACGTACCCAGTGGACTCAGTCTCAACCCACCACATGAAACTAAAAAAAGTTAGGATAAGGTCATTAATTGCTGTTTTATTTTGTTCTTATACAAAATCCGGTATAATCTCGGGAAATATTTGAGTTGCGTGTATGGAAGTTTGAATTGTTAGTATAGCTGCAACGTCTTAAGGAACGCCCCCAGGGTAAAAAAGAAGCAGAGCTATCCCTGTAGGTTTGTGAGACGTCCAGGTTCCCGCATTTTCTAGAAAGTCGGCTCACAGATGGCGGTAAGGTTGTTAGCCTTACGCACCGGCCGCCCTTTATCCCCCAGGAAAATTCCTAATTGAAAAAAATCCACCTCATCAGGACTCGAACACGCGACCTTCCGTTTTGTAGCATAGTGCCTTAACCAACTATACTACCGCGTACCTCCGTACGTACTTGTATGAATTTCCGCACTTAGCTTGGCACGTAATGAGGGGAGAGACTGATAATTTGCAACTTAGTGTGTATGGCATTGGCTCCTCTGGATACAGTTTATACAGCTGTGTGTGAGTGTGCACCGTGCACGTAAAAACTTCAGAATGCATTAGAACTCTCAACTGCACGCGCTTTAAACTAATTAATAAAGTAAAGCTATCCCTGTTACCGGCCGGAGCGTAAGGCTGACAACCTTACCGCTATCTATTAGCCGATTGTCTGGATAATGGGGATCCTCAACGTCTCACAACCCTATAGGCCTCTTATCCCTCTAACAGGCCATGGAGGCCCATAGGGTTGAGAGACTTCCGAGGCTTCCACACTGTTTATAGACAATCGGCTCACGGATGGCGGTGAGGTTGTCAGCCTTAGGCTGCGGCATCCCTTTACCCACAGGAAGATTTCTGATAGTCATTTCTGTTGGAGGCTAAGTCAACCCCAGGGAAAAGATTAGCTCAATTGAAATATCCAGTTACCTCGACAAGAATGGAACTCGCGATCTTCCGGGTTATAACATTGTGCCCCAACGAACTACGCTACCGCGTGCTCCTTTAAACCAATAATAATATTCGGAATTCGAAAAGAGTACCAGTAGGATACGTGCAGGGGCGCGACTCAATGTAGGGGAAGAGAAATATTCGTGCAGGCAGGAGACCCCACCTGCCCGTTACATTGGAGCAGCTGTCAGGGATAACTTTGGACTTAATATTACCCACTGTGACTGACAATGACAGACCCGCCCTCTCGTCAGAGAGGACGCTCCAAATGGACAGGACAGTAACTGTCATATAAGAATAAACATCTGGTCATGAGCCCCAGCCAGTGCTCGACATCAAGACAGACTGACTGACGGTCAGTCTAAATGTGACTTTGACTTTGACTTGACTCAGTCAAGTAACGAACAGGCCGTCCACTTAGACACTTAATGAGTTGCATATTATCACATATTTAATGTTTGGCTCTTTTAAAAAATGGGGGCCCATATTTGACAAGTTGACTCTGCACTGTCTACAGTGCATTGACAGGTACTTTATGGTGGGTGCTCTTGGAGGTAGGAAACATACACAGAAACCGTTTGTTGCTGGGGAATGTTGAGTTGAAATGTGTTATGTCTGGCCCAGGTACTGGAAAGTTCCCAATACACAGTAAACCCTCGTCAGTCCGGTTACAGTTAATCCGGATCGAAATGTGAAAAATTTAAAATCCTCTTCGCAGGTGAGTACAAACTTTTAAACGACACGTGGGATTTAGGAGCAAGAGGACTTTCAGGCTGAGTTGAGGGCAGCTGGAGAGACTGAACCCACGCAAGCAAATATACCCAGGATTGGCTTCAGCTGGATGAAGGAGAAATTGCTCGTGACAAAAAGACACGTGGGATTTAGGAACAAGAGGATTTTCGGACTGTGTTGAGGGCAGTCGGAGAGACTGAACCCGCGCAAGCAAATATACCCAGGATTGGCTTCAGCTGGATGAAGGAGAAATTGCTCGTGACAAAAAGACACGTGGGATTTAGGAACAAGAGGATTTTCGGACTGTGTTGAGGGCAGTCGGAGAGACTGAACCCGCGCAAGCAAATATACCCAGGATTGGCTTCAGCTGGATGAAGGAGAAATTGCTCGTGACAAAAAGACACGTGGGATTTAGGAACAAGAGGATTTTCGGACTGTGTTGAGGGCAGTCGGAGAGACTGAACCCGCGCAAGCAAATATACCCAGGATTGGCTTCAGCTGGATGAAGGAGAAATTGCTCGTGACAAAAAGACACGTGGGATTTAGGAACAAGAGGATTTTCGGACTGTGTTGAGGGCAGTCGGAGAGACTGAACCCGCGCAAGCAAATGTACCCAGGATAGGCTTCAGCTGGATGAAGGAGAAATTTCTAGTGACAAAAAGACGCGTGGGATTTAGGAGCAAGAGGACTTTCAGACTGTGTTGAGGGCAGCTGGAGAGACTGAACCCGCGCAAGCAAATATACCCAGGATTGGCTTCAGCTGGATGAAGGAGACCCTGGTGTTCAGCTTCTGACGCGGGAAGAAATTGCTGAAGAGATATTTTTTAATTTACAGTAAAACTTGGTTATAGCAACATCGGTTTCTGCGACACCTCGTCTATTGCGTCAAATATTCAAAGGTATGAACTAATTCCTCATAAAGCAACTGTTTTTATACCTTGCTTAGTACGACATGCACAAATGCATCAACCTCGTATGTAACGTCATTTTCATTCCTGAATTTCTCTGATATGGACATTGAACGTAATTTAGAAAGTGTGTATTGGGCAAGTAACAGGAAACAGATGAAGATAACTGATTACTGTACTCGTATCTAGGTACAGTAAGGCACAACAATTGATGTAATCTACTGTAATTTGGTGAGTAGGCCTACCTTTAATATACAGTATTAGTGTACGGTGTGTATTGTCAGTGAAAAGCGCTGTAATATGTCTTTGATATTACACATTTGGGCAATTCCACGTTAATGTTACGTTAGTCTTTACTTAACTACGTATTTCACTAAAAAATGCAACATTTTAACTCGGTTTTTGGTAGATTTTTACGTGACTAACATAAGGCTACTGTGGAAGTGCCCATTTCGGTTACAACGACATTCGATTATAACGACACTATTTTTAGGTCCCTTTGATGACGTTATAACCAAGTTCTACTGTATTTCCATCAGCGCTGTCTATTATTAAACTTTCCATGTATTTATTTCCCGAGTTTTTTTTTTCTTTAGGGCTAACTTTTGCTTAATTACTCGAGATTAGCGGTTAACCCGGATGAGCTCCACATTTAATCAGAGAGGGGTTTATATATATTCCATACAGAAGCAATTATGATCGACGATGTTTCGAACTTTTGGAGATATGTAGGGCTGTAGGGGCTCATGTATGTTAGCCTTCTAGACCAATATAAAATTTCTCCCTAAACATATGCAATTTGTTTGGCTGTTGAAGTGTTAATGAGAAACAGACTAATTATATTCTGTAGAAGTCTATGTTTTAATATTTTAAATTTTGTGACAAGTTTCAGCGTTCAGGGAATTCTTATATTTACGAAACTTCTCATTGATTTTGTTTATTTGTTTCTTAAAGGAGTGTAAAGAAATATACTGTAGCATCGACAGCCCTAACTAATTGGGGTACAAGTGTGTTGGGACTATGGAGTGGTTAAAATCACTGGATTTGAAGTAAAATTGTACTTTCAAGGTGCATCTTATGTACAAAGAACGAATGGAAGAGGCGGGGGTTCGGCTACGCTACAAGCTGGGCTCGGGGCGAACGTTAGCCGGATTAAATCTTCTACCATCCACAGAGGCAGGTTCATTAATATATAATATATTTTACCAGCAGCCAGTAATTAACTAATGATTCATCAATTGATTGAATTAAATTTGAACAAATTGAAGGTGCTTTTCTTTTGTTGTACTCTCAGTCAATTCTGATTAACGTGCGTTCGTAATACAGTCAGTCTAAATTGTTTAATTTTAAACGAAACTACTCCATTCAAATATTCATTATGTCTACGTTTGTAAATAGAGCCTGTAACATGTCGAAGTCAAACGAATCAGTAGGCAAATTCTGTCTGTCCGTACGATTTGACTTACCTGGAGGCGTCCGCAGCAGCTGAAGGGTAGGCAGGGACTGAACTGCCCCCGCGATGTGCCCACAGCAACAGAACCAGAGTCAGGGCGCACCCTCGCGGTGGCACTCGACGTCAAATGGATGTAGTCACGTCGATATACTGTTCATCGACTTTTCAGATCGCATGACTTTAAACAGAAAGCTATAAAGTAAGACATAATTAAGGCCGCGGCAGAGCTCATGCGGTTAAGTCTCCGGTTTTCCATCGCGACGGCCCTGGTTAAAGCCCAGGTCAGGTCATATGGGATTTGTGGTGGACAAAGTGGCGCTGGGGCGGGTTTCCTCTGCCAATATTCATTCCACTAATTGCTCCACAATCATCATCTGCTACAATGCAGTAATGGCCGTAGTAGCAAGTGGACTCAGTCTCACCGCACCAAGAATTGGAGCCAATCCTGCTCAGCGGTTTAGACTGAAGTAACAGCCATTCAGTTTATGCCTGGCTTTCTGAATACAGGTCATGTTTTATTTTCGTAATCGTTCAGCGAGCACTGCGTCGGGTTCTCATGTTTCATCTCGTAGTGTGGACTAAACATGTTTTGGCGGTGCGTGGGTCAGATCCGTCATGCATTGTCCCCCGTCACTTTATAGAGACACAGGGAGAAGACTTTTACACGTCTCATTCAAGTCACCTGAGGTCAAGAAAATGTGGCTCTATACTCCACTGCCCCATACGTCTTCATGGGGCCTAGTGTTTAATTAGTTAAGCGCGAGGAGGACTTTACTTTTTTTACCTTACATCTCATTCCACCTTCTCCAACACGAGAGATTGCCAAAAGTTCATAATGTACCATCGCAAAATCGTAATTTTTTTTTTGCAGATAATAATAACAACGGGGCACGCGGTAGCGTAGTTGGTTGAGGCACTGTGCTACAAAACGGAAGGTCGCGGGTTCGATTGACGATGTGACTGAATTTTTCAGTTGACGTAATTCTTCCAGCCGCGCTATGGCACTCTAACAGAAATGAGTACAGCAATACCTCGCATAGCCCGGGCAATCGGTTCCGCCAATATCCCGGACTGTTTGAAACCGGACTAACCGAGGAACTGGATACATACAAAAATGATAATCGGTTAAAAAATCTCCGTTTTTCAAATAAATAAAAGGCGATTAATAAATTCAAATTTCTTTATTATAAATAATTTTAAAACATTCATGTTTTCCGCAATTCCCTAAGAATTGCAATATTGATGTCTGCACATTTTTCTTCTTTGGCCTTTTCTCTTCATACATTTCTTTGTAGCAACGAAGTGCATTGTTTATCGTTCGGCGAATTGTAAGGCTACTTTCAACATTGGGATCAACTTCCATAATATGCTCTGACAAGGTTTCAACCATTCCAATAATTTGTTATAGTTGTTCAGCTTTTAATTCTCGTGCAGGCACTTCAACACAGTCGTCATTGTCTAAGTTGGCCTCTCGTTGNAACATAAAAGGGGAGAGCCAAGTGTCGAGCCCGACACCTGCCCGACATTCGTATTTTTCCAGATGCCCATAAACCTCTGTCGGTCTTCAAGTAATCCAATACCCCTCCCGGCTGGTCTCGCACGGTCAGGTCATGGGTTTATGAGATACTGGGCGTAAACAGGTGGCGTTAGGGACAATAGCGGCACCCTTAGCCTGAGGAGGACAATAGCGGAATTACACTTAGAAGGTCCGGGGATGGTACCTCGCCGATGGAGCGTCTCTCACGGTATTAAACAATGCATACATAGTTCTTACTCTTAATTATATAATTTTGACGAGGGAAGTACGGTTACAGTACATACATATACAGCGGGAACCCCAGGAAAAATTGAAATATGTATCGTATCGCATAACTTTAAAACCACATACAAATAAACCGCACAAAAGGAGACTTGACTGTATAAAGGGAATAAACCGATCACTTATGTATTAAAAATAATTTTGTGTACTAATTTTTTAGAATTCATTATTATTTTGCTCAATTAATATTTAATTTGTTTTGAAAATTACAAACCGGACTATAGTGAATCTGGACCGATCGAAGACGGACTATGCGAGGTATTGCTGTACCGGGAATCTTCCTGGGGCTTAGAGGGTCGCCTGCCGGCGTGTAAGGCTGACACCCTCACCGCCGTCTGTGAGCTGAATGTTGCTTTATGTTATTGAAGCGGAGATGTCCTACCAGGTCGCAGAGTCAACCAGAAATATTTTTCAATATACGACATCCAGTCAGGCAGAGGCAGGAGGAGAGGTAGCAGTGCGTGTCAGATATTGAGGTCTATCCAGTCAGGTAGAGGCAGGAGGAGAGGTAGCAGTGCGTGTCAGATATTGAGGTCTATCCAGTCAGGTAGAGGCAGGAGGAGAGGTAGCAGTGCGTGTCAGATATTGAGGTCTATCCAGTCAGGCAGAGGCAGGAGGAGAGGTAGCATTGCGTGTCATATATTGAGGTCTATCCACTCAGGTAGAGGCAGGAGGAGAGGTAGCAGTGCTTGTCAGATTTTGAGGTATATTCAGTCAGGCAGAGGCAGGAGGAGAGGTAGCATTGCGTGTCATATATTGAGGTCTATCCACTCAGGTAGAGGCAGGAGGAGAGGTAGCAGTGCTTGTCAGATTTTGAGGTATATTCAGTCAGGCAGAGGCAGGAGGAGAGGTAGCATTGCGTGTCATATATTGAGGTCTATCCACTCAGGTAGAGGCAGGAGGAGAGGTAGCAGTGCTTGTCAGATTTTGAGGTATATTCAGTCAGGCAGAGGCAGGAGGAGAGGTAGCATTGCGTGTCATATATTGAGGTCTATCCACTCAGGTAGAGGCAGGAGGAGAGGTAGCAGTGCTTGTCAGATTTTGAGGTATATTCAGTCAGGCAGAGGCAGGAGGAGAGGTAGCATTGCGTGTCATATATTGAGGTCTATCCACTCAGGTAGAGGCAGGAGGAGAGGTAGCAGTGCGGGTCAGATATTGAGGTCTATCCAGTCAGGTAGAGGCAGGAGCAGAGGTAGCAGTGCGTGTCAGATATTGAGGTCTATCCAGTCAGGTAGACGCAGGATGAGAGGTAGAGCGTGTCGGATTTTGAGGTATATCCAGTCAGGCAGAGGCAGGAGGAGAGGTAGCAGTGCGGGTCAGATATTGAGGTCTATCCAGTCAGGTAGAGGCTGGAGGAGAAGTAGCATTGCGTGTCAGATATTGAGGTCTAGCCAGTCAGGTAGAGGCAGGAGAAGAGGTAGCAGTGCGTGTCAGATATTGAGGTCTATCCAGTCAGGTAGAGGCAGGAGGAGAGGTAGCATTGCGTGTCAGATTTTGAGGTATATCCAGTCAGGCAGGCAGGAGGAGAGGTTGCATTGCGTGTCAGATATTGAGGTCTATCCAGTCAGGTAGAGGCAGGAGGGGAAGTAACATTGCGTGACAGATATTGAGGTCTATCCAGTCAGGTAGAGGCAGGAGGAGAGGTAGCAGTGCGTGTCAGATATTGAAGTCTATCCACTCAGGTAAAGGCAGGAGGAGAAGTAGCGTTGCGTGTCAGATATACCTCAGATGGAGCTGTTAGACTTCAGGGAAGATGAGGTTTGAGGTTCTCATGGCCGTAAGAGTGAGGAGTACATAAAATATGCTACGATGTGATGGCTTGTGTACCGCTTGACTTCACGTACTTCCTCGATCCTCAAGGATGAAACCAGCTCGTGCAAACAAGGATATACGTTACTCTCCCGTTTTCGTTGCCTGAACCGCTAACATTTCGGACCTGAAAGTAGAAGAATTACTTTTCTTCGAAACATCAGCAAACTGCCGTTGGACTAACTGTTGGGCTACGTGTCACAGCGGTTAGTGCGTTTTTATCCCACTTTTCTAACTAAATTGGAGTAGGGAATTTCTTGAGAAGCCGCCAGTTGTGCAGCTACTCAAGAACTTCCCAGGATTTGGCGGAACCCGAAGGTTCATTACCGTGTTCACAAGAGCCCTCTACTGGTCCCTCTGCTGAACCAGATCAATCTAGTCATACCGCCCCATCCTATCTGTGTAAGATCCATTTTATTATTAATCATATGCCTACATTTTGGTCTTCCTAGTAGTCTCTGTCCTTTTGGATTTCCCACCAATATCCCATATGCATTCCTATTTTCCATTCGTGCTACATGCCCTGCACACCTTATCCTCCTTGACTTGATCATTCTAATTATGCTTGGAGAAGAGTACGAGTTATGGAGCTCCTCATTATGCAGTTTTCTCCAACCTCCTGTCACTTCTTCCCTCTTCGGTCCAAATAATCTCCTCAACACCCTGTTCTCAAACACCCTTAGTCTGTTCCTCCCTTAATGTCAGAGACCAAGTTTCACACCCATACAGAACCACAGGCAAAATCATAATTTTGTAAATTCTGACTTTAATTTTTCTTATTTTGAAGAATTAAAGAGAAGCCAATGCGATCAGAGTCCTGCCTGCGTGTCTGGCTATCCCCCATACGAACCTGTGTATATCATGCCAACTGCGCCAAGCTCAGTGGCACACGTCATCAGTCTGTGTGTCTGGATGTGTATCCTCCCTATCGTTGCCAGGCAACGGCATGGTAGACACGCAACGATAGAAGAAACGTTGGACGCTTCGTCTTCTATGCGGGCCTTGTCGTATCAAAGAAAGCAAGCGGTTAGTTCTTCCCAGATCTTCTGGTTTACAGTGCTTTTCCGGGCTTCGTCAATTCCAGGTTGAGGGGAGAAGAAAAACTGGGATTTGAACTGTGTGCCGCCGCGTCACGAGTTGGGCTTTGCATGTCTATCAAGGAAGACCGACCGGTTCTTTTGAGTCAGCCGCTGGGGTTGTGAGATCCAGTGAGGATATCTGCCTGTCCAAATCGCACAGGGGCGCAGGGAATTGCGTTTCAGCAGGAGAACAATGAGGAAACTGTTCTGAAACTCCTGAGTGTTACAATTGTTTTATTTGCACACGTGTACAAGTGCATTGTTATCCAAAGCACGGGAACATAGGGCGTCATAAAACTGATTATACGGCAAGCCGAGTTGGCTTCATGTCACCGTATCGTTTGTACTTAGGCCAAAGAATTGCATATACAGTGTGTTCAGTTAAGGAGGAAACTTCGCAACACCGCTGACCCGGCCCAACATTCCTCACAGATTGCTACTGTAACTGCTGATAGCAGAATGAGTCATTAGCGCTGATAAACGCGCGCCGCAGTTGCAGTTACAGCAGCAATCTGTGAGGAATATTGGGTCCGGTCAGCGGTGTTGCGAAGTTTCCTCCTTGATTGAACACAGTGTATTATTCTGGTTTTAAAACTCTGATAAAATAATATTTGAACCTGGTTTTCAAATTAGTGATCACATGAAGTTCTGTCTTATGGTTGAAAGAGAGGTTCCACTTGAGGAAAACACACAGACATGGTATCAGACATTCACTGCCTGTCGGCTTGCCCCTCTGCACACTACAAATGTTGAAACTGAATTACCGCATCAGGTACTGATTGCTTTGCGATGTGCTTCCTTACTAGAACGGCACGTTTTGAGTTAGGTCCCTCTTAATTCCGTAATATTCACTTGCGTCACACGAAACTGAGGCTTGCTTTATAACCAGCTGAGGCATTGCTCGTTTCATTTCATATCTGACGTTATCTGCTAGTTGAAACTGTGGGCCAATGTAGAGGTATAATAAACTGGTAACATTTGTTGGTATAAGATTGAGATTAATGTCTGTTAAATCACAGTTCCTCATTAATAGAGTGTTGAGTTTCGTACACTTGAGAATTTGCCGAAACATCTTCTGCGGTATGGGGATGCTAGAAACATTGAGATGCTGGAGTTGCGGGCAGCCCTCCGCAACGCACTTCATAGCTTCCTTGCCAAATGCGCTGCAGTAGGAGACGTCGAGACACGCCAGATTTTTACAGGAACGTATATTTTTGAATCCCTTGCAGTGAAGTTGAGAATTTCCTTCGAGAGTGAGATGAGTAAGCGAAGGAGACTTCGGCAAGATCTTGTTCATAAGTGCGTTGATGTTTCCTAACGTCAAGGGCAAACCAATGTACGACAACTGAGAGAATACCTCAGGAAATAAAGTCAGAGGTATTTTCTTTACCACAGGAAATTTGCAGCATGTGAATACTAATTTTGTCAGTTTTCTTAACTTCGTGATGGGAGGTATTTGATCGAATGGGGAGTCGTTTTCCACGGAGACGAAGACGAGTTTTTCTAGATTCGTGCATTCGTTTATGGCCACGAAGAAATCTGGAAATACTCTTCCCCAATGCTCGTATGCATCGAGCTGCCGCTTTTTGCATTCCAGCAAATAACAGATTTCCTCATCCGAATAATTGTCACCTCCACATTTTAAGGCTAAGTTGTTCAAATTTGGACAACCGTCTGCAATAGGTTTCAGCAGTCCCTCCGTAACACTTCGTGTACCTGACGAGTACAAGGCTAAACTATCCAGAGTTCTGGATTGGCCAATAATATGCGTAAGCTCACATCCTTCTTTATTGAGACTAATTAAAATGCCGAGTTCCCTCAATGCAGTCAGTCGTTCCATGGTTATTTTAAGAAGGGCCGAAGGCGTTTCTATTTTGCTAACACGCAAAACAGTTATTCTTGTGCAGTATTCAGATAGCGTTCCTATGACGTTGCACGTTCCGTAGTACTCGAATATCCTCAGATTCTGCATATGCCGAAGCCTGCTAGCTATTTCTTCCTGAGAGGCGCTTCGTTTTGGGCTGAAACATAAGTTCTTCCATATCTCATTAGCCTGAGAAGCTCTCCGCCACCGAATGCAGACGTCTCTCACAGAGAGACAGAGGTCATCAATGGTCAAATATGAGAATATCTTCAGAAGTACCTCGTTTGGAATCATATCGAACCAGGCCATGGTTGAATCTGTAACAGACACCGACAGTTCTTAGAAATTATACTCGTATTTGTGGTTTCGTCGGATGAGCCACCACAAAATCATCAGAAAGCGCAAAGAATTTTCTCCTGAGCCTATGCTAGTTCCTATCCGGCCGGTTGACAAACGGATTGGCTTAAGATGCACCACCACATAGGTCACAAGACTGCAGAATGATGGGCACTTGTTGTGCAGTATCAACATAAGGAAGCTGGGATAGCGCAGTCGGTTTAACGATTGGCTACGAGCTAAATGACCGAGGGGCATAGTTCGAGTCCCGGTTGGGTCAAGAATTATCTCTTCACCTTGTCCAGACCGGCTTTGGGTCCACCCAGCCTTCTATTCAGTGGGTACTGAGGGCTCTTTCCCCGGGGGTAAAGTTGCCGGGACGTGAAGCCGACCACTCACCTCCAGTTAGTGCGGAGATCAAGAAAATGTGGTTGTATACATCCACTCCCCGATACATCGTCATGACAGTGCTTAAATAGTTAAGCACAGGGACAAATTTAAGTTGATGGTGTGACTGATATAGGCACACGTGTGTTCGGGTATAATGTTCCGTTGCGACCTCAGGATGTTTACTGTACCCTGCTGCGATATACTGTAATGCATTCTTATTCAAAATGGCCGTTGCAAAGTGAATACATGCTAATACTTCTATAGATCCGTTGCACATTTGTGTAGAAAGCACGTGCAGTGTCCAGCATTAGAACAGTACATCGATTGAAACAATTTTAGAATTACTTGAGGCTCAAACAAGGCACGAGCCTCAAAAATACACAGATAGATAAATAATTCTATGTGAAAACTTTAGGATCACCGTAGGGAGATAATTTGTGTAAGTAAATTGTAAAGCGACTCATCTCTTTTTTAATTTGGGGCTGAAAATGTAAATACATTGTGAATCAACCCACATTTTTTGTCTTATTGTCACGTTGTGCTGCTGTTTAAGAAAATTAAATCGTTGTTAGTTCAGTTGTTTATGCCTAACATTTTGATGTATTGATTTCACAGCGTTTCGGAGACTGGGTCTGTTTCAGTCCCCAGGTGAGTGGGTGGGAGGCACCTACTGGGTCCGTCAGAAAGAGCTAACCCAACTCACGGGAGCTCTTTCTAACTGACCCAGCAGAGCAGATGTCTCCTACCCAGTTCCCGGAACGCTCTTTGGAATGCCGGACAGTGGACAGAGTAGAAACGTCGCCTCGCACGCTCGCCTCACGCTGGCTTCTCGCTTGTCGTATTCTTCGACCTGTTCCTGAGAAACTTCATTTGATATTAAACTCGTCAACATTAACAGGTGACCGCTGCGAAAAGCCCGAAGAGCGGTTTGTTACAAGTCGTGTTCGAGCGAGGAAACGTGTATGGCTGGGGGGGGGTTGCGTTTCATGTGATGAGCAAGTACTGTTCAGGGAACACCAATTCAAATATTACAATGTGTGGTTACACTGTGTTCTGTGTGTTTGTGAGTGAACTGAGATTCGCGTCAGCGGCTACGTCTGTTTTGTCCCCAGTGTGTGTGTATGGCTGAGCAGCCCGAAGGCGTTCAGAAAGCACGACTCAGGGCCGCCAGGAACTGTGCGGTTCAGTGGCGTAATATTTTTGCAATCATTTCTTTTTTGCGGGTATTTCAATTCTGAAAATAAAGAATGGCAGATTATTTCGTATGGGTAGATTTCTGACACACGGTATGTTGTCTTGGAGGAGGGGTTAGGTATTTGCAGTGTCGTGATGTACTTAAGCATATCACGCGTTATTTTAACTTACGCAGTTTCTAAATAGTTTTATGTCTTTATAAAGGAGGCACGCGGTAGCGTAGTTGGTTGAGGCACTATGCCACAAGCTTGAAGGTCGCGAGTTCCAAGTCCCGATGAGGTCACTGGATTTTTTCAATTGACCTAATCCTTCCGGCCGCACTATGACCCTGGGGTCGACTCAGCCTCTAACATAAATGAGTACCAGGCATATACTTGGGGGTAAAGGGCGGCCGGTGCGTAGGGCTGACAACCTTGCCGCCATCTGTGGGCCGATTGTCTAGAAAATGTGGGAACCTCAACATCTCACGACCCTATGGGCCTCCACGGCCTGTTACAGGGATACCTTTACTTTTACTCGTATGTTTCTTTACTGAATAACTGTTTACTATATAAACAAATAGAAATAAGTACTAAGTGGTACAGTTTATAAAACCAGTAATAGTGAAAGATATTAGAGTGTTAGTTTGCTGCTCTACCGAAATTTCAAATAATTTCTTATATTCAAATCTATCAGCATGATCTGACCGGACCGGACCGGACTGGACTGGACTCTGTCAGTACCATTTGACTCACCTGCAGGCGGCCGCAGCAGCTGAAGGGTAGGCAGGGACTGAACTGCCCCCGCGATGTGCCCACAGCAACAGAACCAGAGTCAGGGCGCACCCTCGCGGTGGCACTCGACGTCGAATCGATGTAGTCACGTCGATATGCAGTGTATCGACTTCTTTAGATTCCAAATGGAAGATGGAGATTAAGATACATACATTTGGAGAGGGACGATAAAATGTAACCAGCAGTTTCTATCGGAGCAGAAAAACCACGTAGTTTAACCGTGCTGTTAGAATGAGGTTGCCCTCACCCTCCATGGTAGTGCTCTGAAATTTCGCAAACTTTATCCAACTTCAGTGCATCTCCTTCATACATTCCACAATTTTTGCTCTGAAGTACGTTCGGTACTGCATCCACGCATATCACAATTTCGTGCAAACACCAACAGTAACATGAATAAATACCATGGTCCATCAAGTGCGACTTGTTTAATATGAAATAAAGCCTTCTACATGTTTCGGCCGCTACTGGCCGTCAGGAGGCGCATCCAACAGTACAAAGAAATACTTTACGTATGTGTTTGAACATGACTTGTCATGAAGAGATTGCTGTCATTAGAAATAGAGACTAAAATATTAATGTAGACAAAAGGTTCGTTATGTTAAAAGTAATTGGTTAAAATGGTTTAAAATAAATTAAAGATTTTGTTAAATATAGTAACATATTGTGGCGTATAGACCCGTTGCTAAGCGGCGACTCTGTAAACAACGGCCGTTTCTGAGCAACGACTAATTAAACACTGTCCCGCCGTAACGAATACGCACGCAAGAATAGATTCACTGTTGGAAATGTTGTGTTTCTGCGTGGTCCGTGCCGTATGATATAAGCGAGGTACAAAGTTAGTTGTTAGGCAGTTCTTTATGGGAGGTTGTGAAGATATAACCACAACACGTGAAGCTGAAGGATCACCACTGTTAGATACAGTTGCCAGGCAACGGCTGGTGAAGTCACAGCAGGCTGGAATAGGCTTAGTGGGTGCTGTGGTGATTTGTGAATTGTGGAGATTAGCGGTGGCGCTGCAATTACCTGCACTTACGAGTCGTGTGTATAAGCGGTCAGTAAATCAGTCACCAATCCAAACCCCGTCTACAGTCATATTACGTGACAATATTGACAGCTCCCGTTTTCTGCTATTCATTACATCGACTGTTTTTTGTGTCACATGTTCGTGTGTGTAGTGCGGTGAAGTACGGGGCGGTGCGCCGATCGTTCTCTGGTGGGCGTGCGAGTAACTAGCAGCAATGTGTCTGTGATGTTTAGGTCCCGAAGAGGTGTGTGCTGTGGAAGCTTTGAAGAATGTGGAAGTTTTGTGATGATTCATTCTTGAATTATGCAGAACAGCGCCACTGTGTCTGTCTTTGCGAATATTTCGTTGTTTCAATTTGACAGCGAAAACTGATGGAACACGGGAGACAAAGTTATGAGGGTACATTTCACACTGTGCTGCAAATTGTGTTTGGGAGATGTCAGGTACAGATATAAGGTTATAGGTCAATGCGAAACCCAGAATACGAAATTATGCGGGTCAGGGTAGTGAAAGAAAGAGAGGAACGTGGGTATGTAGGATAAAACAAGATGTTCTGGGAAGAACTAATCGCCTACTTTACTTTAATACGACGCGGACCGCAAAAGAAAAAAAAAGACGCGTCCAATAATTATTCTATTGTTGCATTTGTATTCGTTGCAGAGGTAACGTTTTTACCAAGCCGTTGCTTAGCCATGTGAGGATACACGGACACAGAGTGACGAGAGGCTTAGGTGCCATCATATACATACCAACTGTAATAAAGCTGAGTTGAGCCATTCACAAGTACATATGGCGGGGGGATACACAGACAGCATGGTGATCGCATAAACCTACTTTTATTTTCTTCAAAATAATGCAAGTAGCATTTTAAACACTTACTTCCGTCTATAATGCAACTTTATTTACAATTACTCCCTAACTTAGAAAAACTTTTAAATTACAACTCAGTGCTACATGTCTCAACCTTACTTGGCGATCCTCTTGCAACTGTTCACTTGTTGAACTTGCTGCACTGCATCAGTGCCTAAGTTAAAATATTCCAGTGTTTGAAATACGTTTGCTTTATCTGTTCTTGCGCTGTTTTCCTCTTGCGGCGTCCGTGTTTTTGTGTTGTTTTGTTCAGCCCTGGGGCACGCGGTAGCGTAGTTGGCTGAGGCACTACGCCACAAGTCGGAAGGTTGCGAGTTCGATCCCCGATCAGGCAAACCGATTTTTCAATCGACCTTATCCTTCCAGCCGCACTATGATCCCTGTGGTCGACTCAGCCTCTAACGGAAATGAATACCTGGAATCTTCCTGGGGGTTAAAGGACGGCCGGCGCGTAAGGCTGACACTGTCACCGCCATCTGTGAGCCGATTGTCTAAAAAATGTGATAGGTTGGACTTTTCACAAATCTATGGGCCTCTACGTCCTGTTACAGGGATAGCTTTAGCTTACTTTTACCTTTGTATTATCGGCGTGGTGTTATCATTATGTTTATGTGCCCCATTAGTGTGTATGTCACTGTGTTATTACGGGCACAGAAGGACTGGGATAAGCTGTAAGTGAACAAGAATATCTGGCCTAATTTTAGTAACGAAACCGTAACTGTTTCCAGTTTGCCTCATATCCGACTAATGTCTGGCAGTCATTACGTGGATAGATTTTGATGTCACCAGACACTTTACAGGGGTCATACAGATTCTTTGAAGAAATTTCAAGGCCGAAATGTAGAAAACGAGAGGCATTTGTTTAATATCAGAGCGTCTGATACGACATTCAGCGGTTGAAATAGCATCATAGAATAATCGACGTGCTGACAGAATGTCAGCAAACCCTAGGAACAGCGTGGTGACAATAGCGACATCTGACGTAGCTCTCCGGAAATATCTCGCGGTACGTGATTACGCGACTGATTGAAAGCATAAACTTTACCCGAAGTTCGCAACATTCTGGCTTCGTCATTCCTTTTGCATGACTGTTCCCTTTCTTTTGTTTGATTTCTAACGACACTGTTTAGCTTAGATGATAGGATTAAGAAATATGGAGCAGTTTGTGGAATGAGAATTTGCAGGGGAAATTGGAGTACTCGGAGGAAACATGCCCCGATGCCATTTTGTCCGCCACAGATCCCACGTGACTTGCCCTTGGATATAACTTGGGGTACGGAGGCGGGAAACCCGCGACTAACATCGCATTCGTGAGGTTTAGGTTCGGGCCACGCGGTCGCGTACTTGGTTGAGGCACTGTGCTACAAGCCGGTAGGTCCCGTGTTTGGAGTCCGTTACCAGGAAACGACTAATGGAGACCGTAATACAGTGAGGACACTAGTCTGTGTGTGTCCTAGATCTGTAAAGTGTAGTCACGAACCGTGAATGTATAAGTGGTCAATAAATCGAGTCACCAATCCAAACCCCGTCTATAGTCACACACGTACACTTGATATCTGGAAACATTTTAAAGGCTAGCCGTTTAATTTTTCACACTTTTAGAATTGAAAAATATTTCTAAATACAGGGACGAAACATCGTGAAATGGATCATAAAAGACGCGTCCAAGTAAGATCAACATATTTATTACTCAATCCAAGGAAATGTGTACATAATTCTGGTTCTGAAACATAGGAACTAAAACTTTACGCCGCTTTATATCTAAGTCCCAGGACA
The DNA here is from genome assembly GCF_002891405.2 of Cryptotermes secundus. Taxonomy (NCBI): domain Eukaryota; kingdom Metazoa; phylum Arthropoda; class Insecta; order Blattodea; family Kalotermitidae; genus Cryptotermes; species Cryptotermes secundus. Next base: position 237,421 of record NW_019727392.1, on the reverse strand, counting down.
TAGGATCCGATTTATTATACGAATAGAGGTCCAACTGGTGAGGCGTAATAATGACACTTATTTTGTTATGACAATCTGAGTCTGTCTGTAAACTACTACGTGTAATAAGGCGGAGATTTCATTTAAGAACCACATACATATTTATCAAGTGTCGTAACACAAATCATTCACTCAGAACACGTAGGAATCGATTGGACCTCAGCTCGACTGTATTTACTGGCGTCACGTGATGTTGAAGCATCTTGTATAACGAAGTATGGGATAGCTTGCTGCATTTTTTTCCTATGACGTCCGTTTAGAACTCGAAGCGTGAGCCAGTGTGCAGATTCAATAGGTCGGCAGTATTTCTTGAGATAAGATTGACATTAATCTCACTTAAGTCACATTCCTTCATCATTAGCGTCTTGAGGTTCCTACATCTCAGAATTTGCCGAAACATGGCTTCCGAAATGGGAATGCCGGACACGTCCAGGTGTCGCAACTGCGGACAGCCTTCAGCAACGTACTTCATAGCCCTCTTGTCCAGCTGTGTGCAGCACGTAACATCCAGGTACTCCAGCATCTTACAAGAACCTATATTCCTCAGCGCTCTGCAACGAAGTTCGTAGTTTCCTTCAAGATTGAGGTATTTAAGTGAGGGACACTTGAGTAAGATTTTGTTCGTAAGGTCATCTATATTACCTTCCGCGTAAGGAATGCCAATGTACGATAGATGAGGGAAAGTTCCGAGGAATAAGGTTAGAGGTACTTTCTTTACCATGGGGAATCTGCAACACGATATTTCTAACGCTTCCAAGTTTTGTAACTGTGTAATTGGAGGTATTTCCTGAAGCGGACCATCAATATCAATGTCGATTAAGGTGAGCTTTCTTAGATTCGTGCACTCATTGATAGCCGTGAAGAAGTCTGCAGACACGAGTCCACGGTGGTCATACGTCACGAGCTGATGCTTCTTGCATTTTAGCAGGTAACAGATTTCACTGCTCGGACAATTGAAGTCTTCACATTTCAGTTTCTTTAAATTCGGACAACCGTCTGCTATGGGTTTCAACAGCCCTTCCGTTAAAGTTTCTCCGTCGGACGAGCCCAGATATAACCTAACCAGAGTTTTGGATTGGCCAATAATGCGAGTGAGTTGAGGGCCGTCCTCCGTGGGACTAATCAGAATACCAAGGACGCTCAAGTCAGGTAGACGTTCCATAGTTAATTTCAAAAGGGCTGGATTTAACTGTATATGGGGAATTTTTAAAACTCTGATCTTTCTGCAGTGTTCGGACAGATCTTCTATGACGTTGCAAATTCCAGTGTATCGAAATGTTCTCAATGCCGGCATATTCTGCAACCTGCGAATAATTTCTTCTTGTGGGATGCTTCCATGTGGGCTGTAACGCAAGTACGCCCATATCTCATCGTCGTCTGAAACCTTACTCCACCGAGTGCAGACATTTCTGACAGACAGGACCACGTCATCAATGCCCAAGTATGAGAATATCTTGAGAAGTAACTCGTCTGGAAGCAGGTCGAAGCTGGCCATAGTTCGGTCTGTAACACAAAACAAGGCTGCGAGAACTTGATTTCTTTAAGCAAGATGGCCACATGTGGTCGATGTAACATTGATTGTAATTACATTACATTGTCCCTTAGTGTAATGTTGTAGCTTTTGAAAATTGTACCTTCTCCATTCATGGGCAAGTAGCTGGTTGACACACAGTATGCCACAAATCCGAAGGTCACGGGTACGATTGCCGATGAGGTCATTAGATTTTTTCAGTTGATCTAATCCTTCCAGTCGCATTGTGGCCCTGGGTTCAACTCAGCCTCTAACAGAAATCAGTAACAGGAATCTTTTTTTGGGAGGGGGGTGAATGGCGGCCGGCACGTAAAGCTGATAACCTCACCGCCCTCTGTGAGCCAGTTGTCTAGAAAATGTGGGAGCCTCGACGTCTCACAGACCTGTGGGCCTCCACACCCTGTTACAAGGGTAGCTTACATCTATATACGATATAGATATGCAAACTTATGAATGGAAAAAAGAGTAAAAGACTTGTGCAGAATTATGAACGAAATCCAAATTTATCGAATGTAATTTTCTTATATTACTGTTCTGTTGCGTCTGTCTTTTCCCCAGTTTTCACCCCTAAATATAATCGCAAACGTAATGTTAAACTAAACGGAATTCCGAAATATATGTGTCGCATCTTTCGACAACATCCATGAGGTATTGTTCGTAAACTCGGAAATTGAAAGCAACGCTTTAGGCAGAAGAAATTTGGAGAAATCGAGTGCCTGCCTGTCATACCAGTTTACTGTTATGTGGCATCCCTACTGCCTGAGGCTCCAGACATGCATATACATCTTCTTCCCTAGGGGAGTTAACACAGACACAGCCTGCCGAAACTGATTCTTAGGAAAGGGCAATTCAATTGTATTTCCACGCAAAATATTGAATCCTTTCACGCGATTGCAACATTGACGAAATGTATAACCCACACAAACTGAAAAGTAAATGTGATCGCTCATTTCGGGGTAGAATAAAAAGTAGCTCGTAAAAATTCACAGGAATTGATAAACGATTTTTTAGTTTGTTTTCTAGCATAAATTTTAAGTAAATACTGTTTCTAATCAGGAGCCGGGTTAGCGTAGTCGGTATAGCGACTGGCTATGGGCTGGACGACCGAGGGGTCGGAATTTGAGTCCCGGTAGAATCAAGAATTTTCACTTCTCCAATCATCCAGACTGGCTCTGGGGTTCACCCAGGCTTCTCTCAAATGGGTACCGGGGCGTGAAACTGACCACTCACCTCCAGCTAGTGCCGAGGTCAAGAAAATGTGGATCTATACATCCACTCCTCCATACGCCTTCATGGCGTAGTGCTTAATTAGTTAAGCACAGGGACAACTTTACCTGTTTACCTTACTATTTCTAATCAGGTGTCCTCCCTCGAATGTAACACAATATGTCTCCCTTGGATATCCTGCTGTTGTACGAATCCCGTGCGTATCTCTATAGGTAAAATGCAGTTTCCTTGATGTTGAAGATGCTGATCGCCTACGTAGAGTAATCACTGTGCGCTAACAGTTGCGTACGTTTGAAAACATGTCTGTTCACTTTCAGATTGTAAAGAGATATGGAATTTATAAGAGAGTCTACATGTAAGCATAACAGTTATATTACTGCGTAATTAGTGGAGGTTCCGTCCGCAGAATATTCCTTGCGGAATTGTGTTCTCAGTCATATCGATCGTGTAATGTTTCGTAACCTGTGTATGCCCAAATTCTTTACATGTTAGTAATGCCTCGAGCAACATGTAACTGCATGTTACAGCAAGTAAACTAAGTTCCACAGTTGTGCATTGAGATAGAAAGAAGACAGCCACGGAAAATGGGATAACTTTTGTTCTTTCATATTAATTTAAAAATGAATGGGTGAAGAACGCGGCTGTTAACAGCCCTGACCTTTCTGTGACAAGTGTCGCCAAGAACATAACAAGTGAAGGTTTTCTCGTAGATTTACACGCCTCGATGGAAGGAATCCGCAGTGAAGGATACTAAAATAAACTCAGATGGACTGGATTGCATTGCCTCAGTTGGGAAGGGATAACAAAATTGTATTCGATCACTTTTCTCAGTATGTTACGTTGATGACGAGGTTTATTCTTTTTATGGTTACTTATGTTTGCGTGACTTACAAACGAATCTGTCACTTTATATATATTTCTTAAGCGGATATAAGAAGTACGTTTATTGTAATAACACAGCGAAATATGGTGTGTACGCTCTTACACCTTTAAATAATTAATACTGGAAACTATAAGACTCTTAGTTGTGCCACATTGATTTCAGCATCAAATGAGTGAAACCAGTAACTTGTTATGCAGTGATGTACCCGTATCAGCAGCACCGGTCTGTATCAGTACCAGTTCACTCACCTGGAGGCGGCCGCAGCAGCTGAAGGGTAGGCAGGGACGGCAGGGACTGAACTGCTCCTGCGATGTGCGCACAGCAACAGAACCAGAGTCAGGGCGCACCCTCGCGGTGGCAGTCGACGTCGAATGAATGCAGCCATGTCGATATACTGTTTATTGACTTTTCAAGGATTCACTACCTTAACACAAATGTTGGATATGAATATATAATTTGATCTTGTCCCACGTATCCTTAGGTTAGTAGCGAGCGGCAAAGTCAGCTTATCCTTGCAGTTTTCTTACGCTCGAATCGGGAAGTAATAACGCCGCTCGCGCTTCCAGTGAAGTATATTAATTTACCAATAATATGCCTGTTATTTGTTTAGAAATTACCTGGTTAACATCTGTCCCCTGCAAGTGGCTCTTGGGGCTACAGTTTACTTCCCAATACTTACCTCATTACTCTTCCGTACTTGCCGACCTTCAGTGAATTGTGCGACTCATGGATTATCATGAAATAATTTGGCTACTCGAAAGGAAATTCGGGACCTGAACCTTGTGCTTTTTTATGTCCTTTAAACGTTCATGAAATGATGGTGGATACACCATCACGTGACCTGGGAGCGATATTTACTCTAGGTCCTGAATTAATGTATGTTTCAAGAGTGCTGAAGACTTGTAATTGTATTCTTCTGTATTGCAACCCTTCAGTAATTTAATTAACCTTAATTTTCGCCGATAAAACGAATGGGCCCCTGGAGGAAGGGGTGTGTAATTTCGAATTAAGATTTTTATAATAATTTTACATAGACATTACAAGGATGAAGTTCTATGTCCAACCAAAGATTTGACGTATAGGATATCTGTATTTATTAACTTACGTTATTCATTTATATGCATAGCTAAGTTTATTGAACTGTAACGAATGTAAACAGATAAATTCGCTGTAGCGTCTCCCTTGTCTTGTATGAAGTGCGGGTTTGTTCAGTCCTCTTGGGGGCACGCAGTAGCGTAATTGGTTGAGGCACTATGCTACAAGCCAGTAGGTCGTGGGTTCAATTTCCGACGAGGGTGTTAGCTTTTTCATTTTATCTAATCTTTCGAGTCTCAGTATGACCCTGGGGTCGACTCAAAATTTAACTGAAATGAGTACCAGGAATCGATTGGACCTCAGCTCGACTGTATTTACTGGCGTCACGTGATGTTGAAGCATCTTGTATAACGAAGTATGGGATAGCTTGCTGCATTTTTTTCCTATGACGTCCGTTTAGAACTCGAAGCGTGAGCCAGTGTGCAGATTCAATAGGTCGGCAGTATTTCTTGAGATAAGATTGACATTAATCTCACTTAAGTCACATTCCTTCATCATTAGCGTCTTGAGGTTCCTACATCTCAGAATTCCTGCGACGTTAAAAGCAGCGTGTTCATGCTTATGTTGAAAGTAAAAGGAAGTAGGGCTTGAATCCAAATGACTGTCGTACTGTTAATGAGTGCATTGGGTCGTCTATTTCTATATGCAATTAAAAGCAGACAGCGGCAGAAGATGGAATGTGTGGTTGTTGTTATAATACGCACTGCATGTCAGTCCTTCTCCCGTGATATTGTCTTCTTGTCCTTATGGCGGTTTTGATATTTTGAATTATTATTATTATTATTATTATTGGAGGGGGTGGGTTTCCCCATGCACTACGACCAGTTGTTGTGCGTCCCTCTTTAATTTCTACTGTCGCCATGCCCTTCCAGTTCTGGTGCTCGCTATCTGCCCCGTTCTTCCAGCGAGGTCGTTCCTCTCTGGCGGTGGTACCCGATACTTCTCCATCTACCGGAGGAATTGAAACAACTTTGCCTAATTTTGCTCAGAGGTCTCTTAGAGACATGAGGATCTTTTACGTGCCGTAAATCTACGACACGGGACCCACGCCTTAAAGTCCCTCCCGGAGGACTTGTTCCCTGAATTTTTCCGCCCTTAAAAATTCCACGACCTCCGCCGGGTTTGAACCCGCGTAACTTGGGAATGTTACCCCTAGACTACGGAGGCCGCTTGATATTTTGAATAGCAAATCATAAGCACATAACTTCTAAAGGATTCAGTTGTTTATATTTTTACATTATTTTAACTGCTAATGTCGGAATAACAGTGCGACATAGGCCTTATGCGAAATTCTTGACTTCTCTGTATGTAATACTAGAATTTGAATGGATGTTAATTTTATGCTATATTGATTTGAACACCACATGAGGCATTGAATAGAATAACTTTTTATGCAATAGGGCAGTGTTTCCCAACCTGTGGTCCGCGGACCCCTGGGGGTCCGCGGGATAGTTTATTTTCATTAAACTTTATCTTATCATGTTCCTCACACCTGGGATATTTGCAATGTATATCTCTGGCTCTTGAGGATAGGTCTGTTTACCCTGAAATTTCCAAAAGGGCTGTAAGACATCTGTTGCCATTTCCCACTACATATCTGTGCGAGACAATATTTTCTCATCTTGTACACATGAAAAACAGATATAGGAACAGACTTAACGTGGAGCTAGATCTACGTCTGAAATTATCCAGTTTTGATCCTGACATTCGAAAGTTGACGTCTGAAAAACAGCACCAGCCATCACATTAGGTGAGTGTTAAATTCATAATATTACGCCTATAGATATGTTCGTAATCTTCCGAATATCTCCATTTATAACAGTAATTTATTGTCATAAATGACACATTTAGTGTTGTAAAATTTTAAGTTACAGCTTCATTTTTATGATATGTACTCGTAAAATTTAAAAAATTCCATTTTGGGTTTTATGGGGGCCGCGGTGAATTAACATTCGGTACAGGGGGTCCGCGGCATCAAAAAGGTTGGGAAACACTGCAATAGTGTATCAGTAGGATGGGGTTTTCCATACGATTTGACACCTGGAGGCAGCCGCAGCAGCTGAAGGGACCGCAAGGACTGAACTGCCTCCGCGATGTGCCCCCAACAACAGAACCTGAGGGCGTACCCTCGCCGTGGCACTCTGAATCAGTGTAGCCACGTGGATATACTGTCTGTCGATATTTATAAGGTTCCATCGCCTTAAAGAGAAAGCTCGACGTCTCAATGTAATTCGAGCCATTATTAGCTTGATAATGAGAGATCCAATCGGATTGAACCACCGGTTTTGGATGGAGCGGCAAAGTCAGTTCATATTTATTTTTAGAAAACTTAATTCTTAAATTAAAGTTACTGTCCTGTCCATGTGGAGCGCCCTCTCTGACGAGAGGTCGGGTCTGTCATTTGTCAATCATAGTCGATAGTATTAGTCCATTGTCTCTATGTACACTTAATTACAATTGATTCAGATTAGGGTTGTCACTTGGAAGTGATATGCCTATTCGTGCTTCCAGTGAAGTTCATTAACTCAGCGGTAATGTGTCTCATATTTATTGAGACGGTTTCTGTTTAATGCTTCTGCCTTGTGGAGGCACAGTGCACTGAGTTATGTTGCGCCCCGCGCGACGTATATACACGTATCTTCATATTGACAGGAAGTTGGAGAAAACTGCACATTGAGGAGCTTCATAACTTGTACTCTTCTCCAAGTATAATTAGAATGATCAAGTCAAGGAGGATGAGGTGGGCAGGGCATGTAGCACGAATGGGGAGAAAAGTAATGCATATGGGATATTGGTGGGAAAGCAAGAAGGAAAGAGACTTCTGGGAAGACCAAGGAGTAGGTTGGTGGACAATGGATCTTAGAGAGATAGAATGGGATGGTGTGCATTGGATTGATCTGGCTCAGGATAGGGACCAGTGGAGGGCTCTTGTGAACACGGTAATGAACCTTCGGGTTCCATAAAATGCTGGGAAATTCTTGAGTAGCTGCAGATTCGGCTTCTCCTCAAGAAGGGCTCAGCCCCGTATGTAAGTATATATCATCATATATTAATTTGCGACTATCAAAGAATTTCGGAATCTCAGCTTCGTGCTTTTCCATTTCCTGCAAACAGCAATTCGAACATTTTGGACGTACTGTCCTATGACGTGGGAGCGATATGTGGCCTACATTCTGAATGGATATATGTTCTGTTTGAACAATTGTTGTGTCCCGAAGGATAGTGATGGGATATTCCTGTAGATTGAGCGGAAGTCTGTGGTTTGGGATTGTTGCAACACTTAAGAATTGAAATCCAATTCTTCAGGAGTCGGTTGTGAGGTTAAATAGAACAGTAGTAAATATTGAGTGCTTGATTGGTGAACACATAGAAAGACGCGACTGCACTGTGCACCAATGCTGTAGCCTCGAAGCAGGTGCTGATGTACTGAAGGTCACGGCTAACACACAAACTGCGAACATGGAGCGAGTGAAGATACAGGGAGTCCGATCAGAGTGAAGAAGTCAGAAGTCGAGCCTGATGTCCGCCGTGGCTAGCACAGGGACTCGAACCCCGAACTTGGTAGTCGGACACCCAGAGACACGCTTAATGATGGCGAAACTAGGATCGACATATGATTCGTCGTTCTTAAAAGGGAATATGACCTTTCAGCTGTAGGGAGTACTGCATGGTCATAAGAATTCTAAACAAGATTCTCAATTAGGAGGATTTTTTTATATCACGGAGGGGGTGGGCACCTGCAGGAATTGCCCATATGTACTTACCTCCGCAAAACGTAGAACCTATTATTTTGTATTCACACAGAATTTCGGGGTCTAAGACTACCCCATACAGGAAACGGACAACTTAGGGTCGCTCGTGGTGCATGGTACACGCTCACATCTTGTGAAAATTACGCGGGGGTTGAATACATATTAGCGGATGTTGTGCCTCTGTATATCGACCCTCCAAAAATTTAGTTATCAATCATTTGCAGCGATATAAGAGATGTACCGCTGGAGGGTGTAGTTTGAAATTGAGGTTTCTTAATACCAAATAGTCACAGGTTGTTTTCCTTAGCCGTCCATTACAAGGACAAAGGTATATGTGGAACCCATGATTTAACATACATGGTGGAAAGATGGGCGTAAATCTTGACGATCGCAAAGCGTCGCGGAGCGTGTGACTGCAGAACTGCAAGGTGAAATCCGTCTTCAGCTTACACGCTTCTGTCAAAAATTTGCAGTTATTTGCTGTCAATAAAACATCATGTAATAACTGCCCACTGTGCATGGGTATCCTTCCATTGGCGCTACAGCCCCAGTTCGGGCCTTGGCCTGCCTCGATGAAACTCTCCATTTCACTTCGGTTTACTAGATCTTAGACATTCGGTAGGACTCCTTGGGCGGGTGATCAGCTTGTCACAAGGCCTCTACTTTTACACAAACGCTAAACATCCATGCCCTGAGTGGGATTCGAACAGACGATCCAGGCTTCCGTGAGAGCGAAGACATTGCATGCTTTAGACCGCTGGGCTACCGTGCCCGGCCGCATGAGCGACAGTAGGTAATTATGTATAAATACCAAAAACAGTTGTAAATGTGGTGTATCTCATTGCAGTGAGAATTTGTAGCAGTTATTATGAAAAATTAACGACTTATAGCCATTAACTCCCCACTAGTAAATGTAATAAATAACATCGTGTTGTGTATTTTTCTCTTTTCGTGACCAATTAGTCACGGAGCACACACTTGCAGTACATACATTGATATGTGTGTGTTTTAAAATAGTTGATTGCAAGCCGAGCTGATATAAGGTAACGGTTTGAAGCTGTCCAGAACCCCTCAGTACCTCAATTCTAGATGCGAGCCTTCCATCTCGCACGGTATAGACGGGGGGGGGGCTCAATAGGATAGCAGATGAAAAGCTTTTATTAAGGTAATTGAAATGCATATACTTAATTATTTATTTGTTACACATGTAAACTGCAAATTTATCCTAGGTAGAACAGTGAAGTATCAATATAAGGCTCTAAAATTTGACTCTTTGCTTGCAAGTACAGTCCCTATAGACATTTAGATTTATTCAAGACAGGCAGGAGCAAGTTGTGCTCCCCTAATCACAATAACATGGTGTTGGACATCCACTGAAGTCACAGAGTTCGTGTGTGCAGTTACGACTTCATGCACGCAAGCTCTACAGAGCTATTTCATGAGGTCTGATGGATCATCCTTATACCCAGTATGTAGATTAACGTATTCATATTTCTGTGTGTAATAATCTTGTATGTCACTTGCAAATTGAGGCGCCCATATATTCAGATGTGGCATATGCTGCTTGATGTCACGTGTGCAGTCGTGCCCGAATTTGTATTTGGGGCCAATGAGAAGTTCTTTTAAACCGGGTATATTTGTAGAGATAAGATCGAGGTCAATGACACTGACGTCAGTGAAGGTCATCATGAGAAGCGTGAGCGTCCTGCATCTCAGGATTTGCCGAAACAGCTCATCTGACATGGGAATGCCGGACACGTCGAGGTGTTGCAACTGCGGACAGCCTTCAGCAACGTACTGTATAGCCTTCTTGTCCACATTCTGGCAGTGCGATACACTGAGGCGTGTTAATAGTTTGCAGGAACTTATGTTCCTCAGTGCTTCGCAAGTAAGTTCATGATTTTTTTCCAAATCGAGACGCTTAAGTAAAGGACACTTAAGCAGGATCTTGCTGATCAGGAAATCGACGTTTCCAAATATCTCGCATATGCGAATGTATATCAAATGGGATAACGTGTTACGAAATAATGTTAAAGGTATTAAGTGAAGCATGGGGTAATTGCACTTCAGCACCTCCAATATTCTCAACTTTGGTAACCGAGTAATGTGTGGTATTTCGGGAAATGGTTCCTTAAAACTGGTCCTGGTGAAAACGACTCTCTTCACGTTCGGGCACTGGTTCAGAGCCTGGATTGTGCTTGCTGACACTACACCAGTGGGGAGGTAAGTTATAAGTTGGCAACTTTTGCGATGCATCAAGTAACAGAGTTCACTGTCACGGCAGTTGAAATTTGCACATTTCAGATACTTCAAATTCGGACAGCCCTCTGCAATAGGCATCAACAGTCCATCCATAATTCCTTCCTGTCCAAATGATCGTAACTCTAAACTCTGGAAATTGCCCGATTTTCCGATAATGCGTGTTATTTGAAGTCCTTCTGGTGTGGGGTTCACTGAGATTATAAGGTGGCTTAACATAGGTAATCGGTCCATCACTAATTGAAGAACGTCTGCAGTTATATGTATATTGGGTACGCATAAAAGTGCGATTCTTCTGCAGTGTTCGGACACACTCTTGAGGACATTGTAACGACCAAAGTACATAAGTACATCCAATGCAGGCATGGCCTTCAGCTTGAGTACAATAGAGTTTTCTGTCATTCCTGCATATGCCCATAAGCTACAGTATTTCCATATCTTATACTTTTCAGAAACTTTTCTCCAACGGGTGCAGACCTTTCTTATTGTATGAGCCATGTCTCCGTTAGGGAAGTATAAGAATATCTTCACAAGTATCTTGTCTGGAAGATCATCGATCCCAGTCATAGTTGGATCTGTAACAGAAATTAGGAATAGTAGAATTTGAGGTTCTCTCAGCAGTAGTATATGGGTAATTTTATTTTCTGGGATAGAATGCCGCGTAGTGCGTTTCGGATGTATATATTGCTTACATATTCAGGGTTTAAGAATGAGCCGAGCAAGATAGCAGCGTGAAAGCAGGAGGCAAGCACTGTGTTGTATCCCAGAAGAGAGTTCTCCTGCTTGCATGAGGTTCCTCATTAATAAGTGCCATGTTTTACGGAATTTTTCCTGGACATCACAGTAAGTAACAAAACTGTTATGTTTATTAACCGAGAGAGTTCTGCGAGAAGTTATAAGCAGTAGCTCCCTCTCTCACTTTCTATAGGACTGACGTTTTGAGAGCAGTTTGCTTGTGTCGCGTTATGATGCATTACATTGCATGAGAGACCCAACTTCTGGTGCGCAGTGTACCCCGACTCCGGGACTGGAGAAGAGAACCACGTCGAAAAGAGATAGGAACTGATCGGAAATGTTCGAAGGGTCGTGAGTTTGTTTCTCACGCAGAGGTGAGGTCTGTGTCCATGAGCCTGGAGGCCCTTGGATCACATCATGTAAGAAACTAGAAAAAATATAACTAATAGCCATTATACTTGTGACGCTCTCATACAGATCGTGTTAGTGCTAGGAAATATTGAATTTCCTGTGAATGTGCATATCAAATGTGAACTGTATCATTTTTAAGAGTTCGCATGGTGTGCACATTAATCTGATATTGTAATGTGATTGGCCACAGCAACGATCTGTAAACAACGTTCAAATGAGTGCGTTACAACAATAAGGCGCATGTTTATAGCTAGTTGCTAGGCGACAGTCAGCGCATCAATTGACTGAAAAGATATATCACGTGACGTGTTTTCTCTGCGGTCCGTGCTGCGGCTATACGAGTATAACGAGGTGTGAGGCGTAAGTGCAGAGCGAACTGTAAACTAGCTGTGACTCACAGAGTCCTGAGTTCGCCGTAGAAGAAGATCCAGTAGCGGCGGAAGCAGGCGAACAGAGCGAATTGAAACCAGGAGTACAGAAGGTCGCCTGTGAGGATTTCAAGTTAGATTTGAAGCGCTAGCTCCTGTCTTAATTGCAATACCAGTACAGGACTAGTGTGTATAAAGGTGTACAAACAGTGATAGTTCTGTATTACCTATATTGAGTGTGTTTAAGGGAGATTGTTACTAATGAGCTAAAATCCACACTGTCGGGCGACAGAGCAGATACTCGTGGGTTGCTTTGACGGAGTCGGTTGAGCGGCAAACGTCCGTCGTATTGGCTGAGCTAAACTGCTGGGAGATGCTTAATTCAAGAGAGTTTATTACGCAGTAAATATGTACAACTATTACAACAGGAAATCTGCTTAAGGCTTTATCAGTGGCTATTCTTATTTGCTATCCCCAGTTCAAAACAAGTCTTGTTTGTCCTCTGGCAGATAACATCAGTGAAAGTCGAGTTACAGTATATGACAAACCTGTGCTCTTACATTTCATAATTATCATTCAGTATTACATTGAATTCAATAAAATGTTACTTATGAACCGTAACCATTGATATTCTATCCACCATATACCTGTTATATTAATAATATCCAATACAGCACACCGTCATATACAAGACTAGAACCCGTCATTATTGTCACGCGTACCTTCCTACACGTGACGGTATGTCGTAGTGATTGTGTAAAGTGCGCCATGTAATATTGAATCAATCTGTATATATGGAACACGTCAGTTCATACGTAACACTATAGGCTTGTATTCTGAGTATAAGTTGTCTGCGTGTAGTAGTACAGATAGTTACCCCTGTAACGGGCCATGGAGGCCCATAGGGCTGCGAGACGTCGAGGTTTCCATATTTTCTAGACAGTCGGCTCACAGATGGCGGTGAGGTTGTCAGCCTTATGCACCTTCTGCTCTTTAACCCCAGGAATATTCCTGGTACTTATTTCTGTTAGAGGCTGAGCCGACCCCAGGGCCATAGTGAGGCTGGAATGTTTAGGTCAACTGAAGAATAGTTTGACATCACCGGGATTCGAACCCGCGACCTTTCGGCTTTTAGCATAGTGTCTGAGGAAACCGCGCTACCGCGTTTAATGGGCTTATCAATTTGTTTTCTTCCTCCTTCGCATTCGTTCAAATGCAACTGAGATCTGTTCACAGTCTCTTAATTATTTAAATCAGCATAAAATGACCCGAATTGCTACACATTTCGGAATTAATTGCTCAGTTTCAGACATTTGTTAATTTATGGAATCTGCCCTACCACACTAGATCTTAAGTCAATATATTTCCGTGCTATTGCATTGTCGTTGTTCACGCTGAAACGTATTTGTTTGAGAACGAAAGTCTCTCTCCGTTCCGCGTTAGTTTCCTTTGTGGCGTTCGTGTTTGCATGTTTCAAGTTAAGTTTGGTTAAAGACTGCGGTGAATGAGTAATACATCAACGCAACAGCTTTCCGGAATGCAATAAAATGATTGGTTTGGAACTTCACTGAAGAGCATGTTGGTTCCTTTTGATGTCTCCCCATGTTGCCACGTTTAGCGGCTTATACCTATTTCCGTTATCTGGATGGCAACAGCACACGAACCCTACGAGATGACAAGCGATTTGTAGAGGATTATAAATGTAAGGAGAATTTTCAAATTGTAGTTTCTTTACATAGGTGTTCTGGTAAGTCTGTCGTCATTTCTAATTTCTCCCTTACACGCAGCCCCTTTCCCTTTGATATTGAGGTCCAGTGGACATACCACGTGACATGAGACGACCTGCTGAATGTACATGTGTTTTCAGGGAGCACAAAGCAGAGAGCTCTTTTTCGGAAGTGTTTAAGGGAGGTTTTGGAAGAATGCAATTCATAAAAGTGAGTTAATTCCTATTGTGTTAGTGGGCTACGTGTTCAGCTCCTATTTCCCGCTCCTCGAGAGTTGTCTAAGCCCCACAAGATGGAGGCAGAGAATGGTCATACAGGGACAGACTTACTGGAACCATTAATCTTGATCGGGAAGCGTTCAATTTCATTTCATGTTGAGAAATGCGGGGCCGTGTTTCACGATTGCAGTTCGTTCTGTCACAGTGCTGACTCTACAGTCCCCTTGGGCTCTGGCCTCTGATTCTCAGTTACAGACGGTAAGACTACTTGGACGTGTGATCAGCTCGTCGCAAAGCCTCTACGTAAACACAGGACAACACAAAGACAGAATAAACAGATAACACATACAAAAGATCCATGCCTTACCTGGGATTCGAACCCACGATCCCGGCTTCCGAGCGAGCGAAGACAGTTCATGCCTCAGACTGTTCGTTTACCGTAACCGGCACATATATATATATATATATATATGCAGAACTGAGAATACAGCAAGGAACTGTTCGCATGCAGTGCACTTGAGCTTCATGTGGTTTACTATACAGTTCTGCTCTGTAATATTTAAGATTTGAGATGCTTCCTCGCGGAAAATTCCATTCCACATCCCCCCCTCTCACTGAGAGGTGTTGGCGGCAGAAGTGGCCGTTTGAAATTCCATACCGAAATCTAGCGGCACGATGCACAGTTATTCTATTATTGAACTGGCTGTTTGCATAGATAAGGGAAACACGGCGCGTTAGAAATGTGAGTGAACAGGGTCATGCACATACTGAAGCAGAGAAGGGCGTGGTCTAAGTAGGCATGTCATTTCAGACATTCTCCCGCCGAAAGCGAAACATTTGAAATGTTTACGGTAGGTTGACACCTTCTGAAGGAAGGATCGCAGGATTCAGGACTTTTAAAATATACGCTAAGCTTTTAGGATGGTGAATCTACTATTTCGGTCTTGGCACAAAAATATCATTTTTTTCGGCGACTAATCCTTTGTTAACACTCAGTTCTATGAAATGTTTATGTATTTAATCCATCAATAATGCAACAAATTTTTTCAGCAACTACGTCTGCAATACACGCATCACATAGCTTTAAACATGTGGACAGCGCCACTTACGGGTTGGATAGGATTTTACGAAAGATCTTAATTTAAGTGGACTGCAACGCGCAATTTTAGCGCGCATCAAAACAGTGTAACAGTTTGGACGCATCGAAACACCCGAGAATGGCCGTCTGTGGCCGAAACGTGTTGGTGTTGAATGGTGAATATTTTAAGGATTGTTGCATTATTGACGGACTAAAATACATGGAGGTTTAATTAAAAGTGTGCAACAGGATGCTGAAATACAGAATAACCCTTCTATAATATAGAAATCAATACCCTTGTATTAGTATCCGATTATTGTGTACAGACATTGCTGCATGTTTCGACTCTGTCAGGTCATCATCAGGCAATAATTACATGAATGTGTAGGTGAGTTATAAATTTTCATTCTGATCGCGTCGATGTGGCAGAGTTTACTACTCTATTTCCATTATCATTACTAATTTCTTACAAATTCTCATTCCCAATTGTCAGTTTGAAAATATCTTCCCTGCCTACTTTGGCACTGATGTCTCGTAATAAAAATTTCACACGGTACTTCACATGTTAGAGTTTGTCATAGAGCCTGCGATCTATATCATCAATTTTATCTTCTCTTGAGACAATATTACAGATACATAAAGAAATTTGAAAGAGCAAGCTTGTAGGCCGCGCCCTAGCTCAAGCGGTTGTCGCTCGCTTCCCAACGCCATGTTGCGTTGAAGAGTATATGAGGCAATAAAATCAATAATTTGTTTAGCAGAAATATATCTATAGGATCGGACGGTATTCCATAAAGTATCACTCACCTGTAGAGGCTCCGAGCAGCTGAAAGGCAGGCAGCGAGTGTTACCTGGATGCGACCGTAGCAGTTGAAGTGTCGGCAGGGAATATTACCTGACTCCGACCACAGCAGCTGAAGGGTAGGCAGGGACTGAACTGCTTCCGCGATGTGCGCACAGCGACAGAACCAGAGTCAGGGCGCACCCTCGCGGTGGCACTCCGAATCAATGTAGTCTTGTCGACATTTTAATGTTCCGTTACATTACAGAAACTGCGGGTTCCTGAGAAAAGGGTGCTGAGGAGAATATTTCAACCAAAGAGGGATGAATTGACAGGAAATTGGAGGAAACTGCATAATGAGGAGCTTCATAACTCGTAGTGTTGAAGTATAATTAGAACGATCAAGAGAAGGAAGGTGAAATGGGTGGAGCATGTAGCACGAATTAGGGTAAATAAGAATGCATATAGAGTATTAGTGGGAAAGCCATAAGGAAAGAGACCTCTACGAAGACCAAGACGTAGGTGGATGGACAATATTGAAATGCAACTTAGAGAGATAGGATCGGGTGGTATGGACTGGATCGAGCTGGCTGTTCTTGTGTACACGGTACTGAACCTTCATGTTCCACAAAATGCTGAGTAGTTGCTCAGTTGGGAGCTTCTCAAGAAGGGCTCAGCTCCATGAAGTTAGATTATTTTAGTTAGTTACCTTAACATAATGCTGGGTATGAAGGTACAATTCTAGGTATTGTTAGCCCGGTAATTCTAGGTTGGATGGGGAGAAACCTTCGGTTATGAGCGAGCAGTGAAGTCAAATTGTCCCCACTTTATAGACACTATTTTTTTAAATAAAATTTTAAACATGTGTGCACTCATGCTTCGGGTGAAGTGCATTAAGTTAAGGGAAATGTGCGTTGAATTTTTTTAGAAGTTACCTTGCTAAAATATCCACTTTAAGAGGTTGCCCTGAGGTATATTTTCTGTCGTTTCTCGAAGTTCCGGTTCTTAAAATGGGTTTCAGCTCACTTTAATATCCATGTATATTCGGTGTCCCTAAAGGAATTTCAGGAGCTCAAACTTATGCTGATGTGGTTCCTGCAGACAGTAATACCAATATGCCGGACAGGGAATGTTATGACGTGGTTAGGATGTGTAGTTTAGGCCCTGTATTTCTCAAGGTCAGGAGGTGTTCGAAGAATGTTCAGTTTTTTTGGGTGTATTTTTGTATCGCCGTCCTGCATATGTTTACTCCGTGGCCTGTACTCCGCAAGCGAACTATAGCGACCGAGCGACCCCCGCTTGTAGGCGAAGTTATTGCCAACTTTAGCGGAATGAGGGTGCCGCCTGATCGGGGCAACGGAGCCCCACGACCGTTAATCTCTGTTTTCTTACGGAACATTATATCCAGCAAAACGAGTGCATATATTTGAATTGTAGTTCTTCTCTCTTGGTAGGAATTTCTCAGAGATACTAGGTGGTTGAAATATGACCGTGACTGATTTTTTTTTGTAAACGAGCCGCACTGCGCAGCAGCTGTGCAACCTTGAGAGATTGTAGCCACAACATCCACTCTCCCTCCTGTTAGGGTTAGAACCTGTTCAGTGCTGTCTGGGAGTTGCTAGAGTGATGAGCGTACAGAAGGTACCGCGGATCGCGGAGCAACGCATTGTGATCAAATCCCTCTTTGGAGAAAACGTCCAGTCCACTGAAATTCACCACAGACTCGAACAACAGTATTGGGAAGAGTGTCTCTCACAGACCCATGTGTTTGAGTGGTGTAAGTGCTTCAGAGAGGTTAGAGAGCGCGTGGAGAATTAACCGCATGATCATTGGCCGCGAACATCCGTCACCGATCCAAACACTGATCGTGCAGACGAGCTTATTCGTGAGGATAGGCGCATCACTATCAAGGTACTTGGAGCAGTGCTGTCCATCAGTGTTGGTAGTGTAGAAGACATCGTGAAATACCTCCTGCACTATCGCATGGTGAATGCACGGTGGGTACCACGCACTTTGACGAGCGTGAACAAAATGGTGCGCATGCAAGCTGCCAGTCGTCTCATACAGTAGATTGAAGCTGAAGGTGATGCATTTTTGAAGTCTGTAGTGACCACCAATGAAACGTGGGTGCTCTACTTCATTCCCGAGTCCCAGCAGTCATCACGCGAGTTGCGGCATACCAGTTCTGTCAAACCCAAGAGAACACAGAGGAGCAGTTCGGCAAGAAAAGTGATGGCAATGTTCCTCTGGGACTAGCAGGGGGTTATCCATATAGACTTTCTGACAGATGCCAGAACAGTCAATGCAGCTTATTACTCAGACCTCCTGGCAACAGACGTGAAGGAAAAGACCCGATCCAAGCGGAAGACAGGTGGAAAGCGGGTAGCCTTCCTTCAAGACAATGCACGCACCCATACGGCCAAAACAACAATGGAAACCCTCCGGAAATTGAAATGGAACCTTCCGAAACATCCCCCGTACAGTCCTGATTTGGCATCAAGTGATTTCTACCTGTTCGGAAGGCTCAAATCAGACTTGAAAGGCATGTGGTTTGTGGACAACGACGTCGTCATCCAGACTGTTCGAAAGTGGATTCGCCGCCAACCACAAGTTTTTTTTTTTGGGGGGGGGCATCAGGATGCTTCCAGAAAGTTGGAAAGAATGTGTTGACTCCGGAGGGGAGTACGTTGAAGACTGACATGTGCAAGTAAGTGTTTGGAAATTATGTTTTTTTTTGAACCAGTCCCGGTCATATTTGAACCAACTTGTATTTTGTTCCTTACTCGTCCGTTGCATGGATGAAGTTATATAGCCTGCACCCAGTTGTGTGTCTCACAAAATATATGTAAGGTCTATGCTACCGTCAACACAAGCAATATTTCAGTATTACATTAATTATTTATTTACTGCGACATGTTTCGGGCATACATGACCATCATCAGGCAGGCATACGTCGAACAACCGCACAGTGTAGAACACACGAGCACACCGAACGTGTATACTTCCAGACAAAAAACATACGCCACATGGCACGTTGCATATATAGGATACATAGGGTGGGAATACCATACCATACCATACCTACATACAGACAAACTTGCACATCATTGAAAAACGTGTCTTTGGACCTCACATACAGGGCTTATTATGTAGAGTTTCTGCAACAAGACGTAGGCAACACACGCCGAATTTGTACACTGTAGCAGGATATACCATTGAAACATACAGACCCCTAACGCACCCACATATATTTTTAATATTTATTAATATTCTTTTATGTACTGCTAATTTACCTTTAATATTTTTAATAATAATAGCTCACCACTTTTATATATAGCATACTCTTATTTATTTCTATCTATCTATATATTTTTTTATTTATTTAATCATGCATTTGCAATTTTAACTATACACCCATCTGAGGCAAAGTCTTAATGTTGATATTTAATACGACGCGTTGCACCGATAAGGATCGGTATACGCATTTCAATACCTATACGTAGTTTTGCCTGATGGTGGTCAGGCATGCCCGAAACATGTCGCAGTAAATAAAGATCTAATATATTGCAGCAGGCATGTCAAACTCAACTTGTACAGAGAGTCCAGGGCCGCACTTCAAAATAGAAATATACATTAGATATGGATACAAGGAAATTTAATTCTATTTATTATTTAGGAATAATTTCAATATAATTACCTAAAGTGGAACACTTATATTTTGCCCACAAATCAGAAATGTAATTTTACCTTCTATTTCACAACAGAAATAAGCGATTTCCCATTTTTGTTGAAAACTCCGGCGCTCACTTTCAATAGTTCTTTTTTTGCTACTTGAATTTTTTGAAAGCGACATTACCCTTCAAAGTTACTGTACATATACAAGAAATCTCGTAGTTGATAATTTAATGTTTAATTATAACCTTTATACGTTCATCACAATGTAACATCAGCACCTGTCGCTGTGTGAAAATGAACTGAAAGGCAATGTACAAGAGACTACCGGACTAGTAGGAAGGTGTATCTTGTCTCAATGGTCATAAACGTGAAAGTTTGCTAGCAGCCCATTAGACAATGGCTGGGGGTTGCAAGCTAGTTTTGAAGGTAGAAATGCCTTGCACTTATGTGTCAGTTGCCTCCCTCTTTGCATTCTTACTACGCCTCCAAAAGGCGTAGTAAGAATGCAAATACTTAGGGTGGTGAGGCTGTGCGGATTTTAGTGCATTAACCTTCTGAAATACAGCAGTTTGTCATTCACGAGCTTTACAAACCATTAGTTGGACAAACCCTTCTGCAATTCTCAGAATCACTTTTCCTGCAGCTTGCTAATTTATGTGTGCGTGAGACTTCTTTTCTTCTGGTCTGTTGGAAAATTGCCTTTAAAAAAATTATTCCACTAAAATTTTAATATTGATTTTAATATCAATTAGCTCTAAAAGTTGAGGGCCGCACTTTGTGGATATGGGGGCCTCATGTTTGACACGGCTGTATTATCAAAATATTTCTTGTGTTGACGGTAGCATAGTTCTTACACATTAGATATTATATACTTGTGTCTAACCCGAGTTATGGCTTAGAGGGTATGTGTGTTTATTAAAATATGACAGTTTTATACACAATATTGAATTTAATGATGTGTAAGAAATGCGAAGATTTAAATTCGCTGTAGCTGTTCGCTTGCCTTGCATATGTTCGGGCTTGTGCAGTTTACTTACTTCCCAGGAAATAGGCTCTCTCGACAGCGAAAGATTTAGTGAAACTGAAGAAACCGCTCCGTTAGCATGGCGAGATGCGAGTATTTGTTCTGCAGAGAATGAAACGCGTTTATTGACGCTTGCCAGGAATTCGGCTGTTGGTACAGAATCAGAAAATGTCGAAAGTACTTTCGTGCAAGTGACAGTGACAGGGGCAGTGAGAGCAGGGTGCCCGCACCGTACGGTGTGAGATCTCCTGAATGCAGATGGTGCAACTGCGTGCACTCATGCAGTCTACACGGAGTTGGCGTATTCGCATTTGCTCGCAAGTCTGAGTTACCCCGCGCTCCTAACAAACACGGAGCACTGATTAGCTTATGTATGACGCCAAATGAAATAGCTCACGTAATACACACTTACAGCAAATAGTTTTATCTGTATGCGTTTTAAAATAGCTGATAGCAAGCAGAGATGAAAGGCAGATCAGTGCAGAACGTCAGGTAGACCGACTTGCCTCTGACTGTATGCCCTTATTCTGCAGCTGTGCTATATTGATCTGCGCGTCCAGAAGCCATGACTACTGGAATTGGCGGTTAGACCCTTTCATCTCGCACAATGTAGGAGGGTTCAGTGAGTTGGGTTTCAGAAGGAAGTATATTGTTAAGACACCTGAATATTTTGAAGTTTACTGTTTATTTGTCACACACATATAAAATGAATATTGTCACCAGCAGAACAGTATCAAGAAAGTGTTACTCAGTTTAAGTCATAAAATTACATTCATATTAAGTCTGACACGTTTATTAGTAAACTGATAGAAAGTTGTTTGTGATTCTATTTTTGTGAGTGGGAGTTAAAAGCTGACTCCTGTGTGTAAGTAATTCACGATACACTTGTCGATTTATGGTAGAAGAGAAGGGGCAAGTGGCATTACACTGACACAAGCGGAGTGCCAGATACACACTAAAGGCCGATTTCGTTCCGTCACTATAAAATCATTTCGCCACGGGAGATGATACAGTAGCATCGCTATGTGTACTGCTGAATATATTTACCTTTAATTATATGATATTCGGTTATTCCGCTTAAAACTGATGCTCTTTGTATAGTCAGGCATGACATTTGTCGCTCCATATCACTTGTGACATCTTCTCGTAATTGGAAATGCGGTCCGATGTAGAGGTACGATAAACCGGGTATGTTTGTTGGGATAAGATTCGGGTTAATATGACTTAAGTCGCAGTCCTTCATCAAGAGCGTCTTGAGGTTCCTACATCTCACGATTTGTTGGAACATGCCTTCCGTGATGGGAACGCAGGACACGTCGAGTAGTTCGAGACCGGGACAGCCTTCAGCAATGCACATCATACCCTCGACGCCCAGTTCTACGCAGCGCGATACATCCAGGCACTGCAGCATCTTACAGGAACCTATATTCCTCAGCCCTCTGCAACGAAGTTGGTAGTTTCCTGCCAAGTCCAGACTCCTGAGCACAGGGCACTTCAGTATGATCTTGTTTATCAGCTCATCGACGTTTCCGTGTGCGTAACGCATACCGAAATACGACAACTGAGAGAGTGTGTCATGAAATATAGTTAAAGGTAGTGTCTTAAGCGCCGGGAACTTGCATCTTAACATCTGAAACCCCTTCAAATTTCGTATTTGCGTATTGGCAAGTATATCGTGTAAGGGGCCCTCAAAATAGGTCTCCGCGAAGGCGATTTTGTGTAGGTTCGTGCACTGCTGTATAGCATACAGTAAGTCTTGAGACACAGGCCGATTGTGGTAGTAATCCACAAGTTGATTTTTTTTCCGTTGAATCAAATAACAGATTTCATTGTTGGGGCAGTTAAAACTTTCACATGCCAGTGTTTCTAGATTCGGACAGCCGTCTGCAATTGGTTTCAGCAGTCCCACCGTAACAGTATTTCCTTCGAACGAAGTCAGTGTTAATTGTACCAACGTTTCGGATTGGCCAATAATACGAGTTATACGAAGTCCTTCTTGTGTGGGGCTAATTGAAATGACGAGTTCGCTTAACTCAGTTAGACGTTCCATAATTATTTTAAGATTGTCCGCACTTAATTTGATTTTGGGAATGATTAAATGTTTGAGTTTTGTACAATATTCGGACAGTTTCTCCGTAATATTGCAGGTTCCGTGGTACATAAACTTTCTCAATGCTGGCATAAGCTGCAACAAGGACGTGATTTTATATTCTGAGCTGTTGACGGCCGGGCCGTAACCCCAGTCTTCCCATATGTCTTTGTCTTCAGAAAGTTTCCTCCATCGGGTGCAAACGATTCTTGCAGAGAAAACGATCTCATATATAGTCAAGTATGAGAATATTTTTAGAATTATCTTATCTGGAAGATCATCGAAGCTGGCCATTGTTGAGTCTGTAACAGAAATTAAGACTCTTGTTAACTTACTTGCATAAGGTAGAATATGCGCTTCTCACAGCGCACGGATATAAAATCGTATAGTCCGTCAGAAATCTACCTGCGTTTCGGAGAGACATCTCTCCCATCTTCATGGTCAAAGAATAAACCAATCAAGATAACAGCATGAAAGCAAGAGGCAAGCAGAGGGAGCTACAAAAGAAACACTCCGTGGATTTAGTCCGCAAGCGAACTATACTGGCCGAGTGACGGCCGCTTGTCGGCGAAGTTAGTGCCAACTTTAATGGATAGAGGGTGTTGCGTGGTGTGCGCAACGAATTCCCACGGCCGTTAATCTCCCTTTTCTAGACCGGAGCCTCTCATTTTCCATTAAAGTAGCTCCTCAGTTATCCTCACGAGGCTGAGTGGATTCCGGTCCAGTCCCCCTACTTCTCAGAAAATCTGGTAGCGCCGGGAAACGAACCCGGACCTCTGGATCTGCAGCGAGGATCACAGAGGCGGTCGGAGGGGAGCTACACTGTGTTGAATCCCAGAAGAGAGTTCTCCTGTTTGCATGAGGATCCTCATTAATACGTGCCATGTTTTACGGAATGTTTCCTGGACATCACAGTAAGTAACAAAGCTGTTATGTTTATTAACCGAGAGAGTTCTGCGAGAAGTTATAAGCAGTAGCTCCCGCTCTCACATTCTAAAGGACACGTTTTGAGAGCAGTTTGCTTGTGTCGCCTTATGATGCATTACGTTGCATGAGAGACCCAACTTCTGGTGCGCAGTGTACTCCGACTTCGGGATTGGAGAACAGAACCACGTCGAAAAGAGATAGGAACTGATCGGAATTGTTCGAAGGGTCGTGAGTTTGTTTCTCACGCAGATGTGAGGTCTGTGTCCATGAGCCTGGAGGCCTTTGGATCACATCATGTAAGAAACTAGAAATAATATAAGTAATAGTCATTATATTTGTAATGTTCTCATACAGATCGTGTTAGTGCTAGGAAACTGCAACAGCTGTACTCTTCTCAGGACGTTCAGTGGTGTTCATATTAATTCAGTGTAATATTGAGGCAGACTGTATATACGGAACATGTTAGTCTGTACGTAACATTATATGCTTGTACTCTGGGTGATCTTTATGAGTAAGTTGTCCATGTTTAGTGTTCATATCACTATGATTATGGTTTGGAACTTCACTTAAGACCATGTTGGTTGCTTTTGATGTCTCCCCATGTTGCCACGTTTAGCGGCTTATACCTATTTCCGTTATCTGAATGGCAACAGCGCACGAACCCTACGAGATGACAAGCGAATTGTAGAGGATTATAAACGTAAGGAGAATATTCAAATTGTAGTTTCTTTACATAGGTGTTCTGGTAAGTCTGTCGTCATTTCTAATTTCTCCCTTACACGCAGCCCCTTTCCCTTCCATATTGAGGTCCAGGTGACATACCACGTGACATGAGACGAACTGCTGAATGTACATGTATTTTACAGGGAGCACACAGCAGAGAGCAGTTTTTCGGAAGTGTTTAAGGGAGGTTTTGGAAGAATGCAATTCATAAAAGTGAGTTAATTCCTATTGTGTTAGTGGGCTACGTGTTCAGCTCCTATTTCCCGCTCCTCGAGAGTTGTCTAAGCCCCACAAGATGGAGGCAGAGAATGGTCATACAGGGACAGACTTACTGGAACCATTAATCTTGATCGGGAAGCGTTCAATTTCATTTCATGTTGAGAAATGCGGGGCCGTGTTTCACGATTGCAGTTCGTTCTGTCGCAGTGCTGACTCTACAGTCCCCTTGGGCTCTGGCCTCTGATTCTCAGTTACAGACGGTAAGACTACTTGGACGTGTGATCAGCTCGTCGCAAAGCCTCTACATAAACACAGGACTACACAAAGACAGAATAAACTGATAACTAGGGCCCGGATTTTTATGATCTAAAAAGTGTAAAATGTGACCTTAAATATTAAATGGGACATAAAATTTCACAATTTTAATTACAACTTTTACTACAGTTTAAGAATAAAGATGATGAATATATGATAGTAGGTCCTACTTACCAAATTAGCCCTATTATGTGTCTGAAGGAAAGAAAACTGATGGAATTTCGACATTTCGTACTGGATTAAACCATTCATTGTTTTATTTTTAATACTGATATTTTAATACTGATATTCATGTTTTAGACAAACACTGGTGCACGTGGTATGAACACTAACTGAACTCTGTTAACTCGGTCGGTATACTTCGCTTGCGGACTAATTTCACGAGTTGTTTGTTTTGTTTACTTCTAATCCTATCTCCCCTGCCTTTTCTTCCATTTTCTTATATATCTCGATTATCGTTTCTTTGGATCTTGCTATTATGATAATGTATTCCGCATATGCATATATTTAGCTTGATTTTGTATAAATTGTTTCTCTCTGGTCAATACCCTTTATGCGGTTGTGAATTGTACTGCTGAAAAACCATCCCCTTGCTTGACTCCGGCATGAAATTCAAATTGTGCACTTAGTTTATTATTTAATTTAACTTTTGCTTGTGTAACTTTCATTGTAATTCGAGTTAGCCTAATTAATTTATCTGGTATTTTCATCTGTTTCGTCGCTTCATATAATCTTTCTCTGTTAACGCTGCAGAATGCTCCGCTAATGTGTACAAACAGCACATGCAAGTCCATTTGTATTCGTAATACTTTTCCATGAATTGTCTTATTGCAAAGAGTTTGTCAGTTGCACTTCTGTTTGGGCAACATCGCATCCACACTGTCCAGTGATCTGTAGCGGTCCACTTATTGCACTAGATAATGTCTTATGTGATTCCTCTGTCATCTGCACATTCTAGTTCATCTCCTGTATTCCAACTTTGTGGCATTTCCTCTGTTCATATCACAGTGATTAATTTGTGCATGGCGTCTGTTATTGCGTATCCCCCATATTTAATCAGTTTGCTGTTATACCGTCTTCTCGTGGTGCTTTATTATTCTTTGTTTTTTGAATATATTCTTTTAAATCCTCGCGTCTTGCTATATTTCTCTCTTCATCTTCTTCCTGTTCTTATTTCTTCTTGGCTGTTTTCATTCCCTTCTCTTTCGTCTTTTTTCCGATGCTTTTAGTTCTTTAAGATATTATTCCTTTCGTTCTAGTACTTTCCCTTCCTCTCTTGTTATTTCACCGTCTATGTTTCTGCAGCCATTACTTCTTGGTTGAAATCCTTTTTTAGGTTATCTATTGCCCTATAAAATTTTCTTCTCCAAATCTGATCTTAAAATTTATTTACTTCCTCTAACTTTCCTCATTCTTCCATTTTTCTTCTTCTTCTTACATATTCTATTTGCTTTCCTTCTTAATTCTTGATATCTTTCACAGTTTGCTTTGTTTTTTTTTCTAGCATTGTTCTTCTGTGATGTTACTTTTGCACAACCTTCACCGAACCATTCTTTGTTACGTTGTCTTCCTTCTTTTCCCACTGTCACATCTGCTACTTTATTTCTTTTTGTATCCTCTTTCAGTTTTCCTCTACGTTTCCTTCTTCTGTGTATTCTCTTATTTTCTCTTCAATTTTCCTCAGTTTTGTACTTCCCACATCTTTGGCTTCACTCCTTCCTCGCTTTCCCTTACTCCGATTTTGACTACGTACTGGTCCGTACCTCAGTTGGGCCCTCTGCTGCTCCCCACGTCTGTTGAGGCACTAGCAAATGGTCTCTTTGGTTAACTTTATTTGATCCTGACATTTTCCATATACCTAGATGTATGTTTTTGTGCTTCTTGTGTTTAATCCATTTCAGGTAGGGAACTGTCCTTGTAAGTTACCGTTTTCAGTACTGATGTCGTGTATTGTGTATTTTCCTACCGCTTTCTTTTGATACACTTCTTTCCCTCTCTTTACTTTGAAGTCTCCCATTATATAATCCTGCTTCTCAATTTCATGATAGGTTTCCTCTGAACATTCATAGAGCTCTGTCTCTCTCCTTGTTTTCCGTTGGGGCGTGTACTGATATTGTAATATTTCTATATCCCTTTCATTCTTAACTTACAGATTCTATCAGTAATTGTTTCATATTCCTGCATGCGTTCTTTTATTTTTCGTGTTATCTTAAACCCTGTTCCAAACTGTGTGGTTCTTGCTTGCGATCCACTCTATATTATAGTAAAGTCTGCCGCTTCCGTGCCATCCTGTTGCTTGCAGTGCCATAAAGTCAGTTATGTAGCATGTCATTTCCGGTTGCAGCTTTGTGTGTACATTCCAAGTTGCCTCACAATTTCATTGTTCCTGGTCTTTTGCTTAGTCCGTTTTCCGTATGTTTCACTTATCCGAGGCTGGTTGTTAGGTTTCTGAACAAATTTCTTTTTACAGGATGAGGTTGTTAGCCTCATGCCCAACCCCCAACCTGGACGGCCATGGTATCTCTCTTAGTCTGGACTTTATCCTTTGACCTTTCCCGCATGTGTGACCCTAGCGGTAGTTAAGCTACGGCCGGCATAGCTCCCCAGGTCACAGATTCACGCAAGCCCCACCACCACGACAAGGTGGAGACACCTTTGAGGTGTGTGTTTTGTTATGCAGAAGCGAAATGTAGAAAATAAAATGCATGTATTCGCACACATCATCACACGTGTCAGGAATTCGGAAGTTTACAATCTCTTTATTCGACCGTCACAACACAGCAAATATAGAACTTCAAGGACAATGCTCAGTATAGATCTGCTACATGTTTCGGCCACAAGTGGCCGTCATCACGCTAACACACTTCAACAATCGTACGAGTCGTTGATTACTTTCTATAC
Organism: Cryptotermes secundus; assembly: GCF_002891405.2. Lineage (NCBI taxonomy): Eukaryota > Metazoa > Arthropoda > Insecta > Blattodea > Kalotermitidae > Cryptotermes > Cryptotermes secundus. The sequence continues at coordinate 209,444 of NW_019727392.1, read as the reverse complement.
AACACGTACAATTCTCCGTATGATGAAACCCAACTATTCCATTAATTAATCCACAACATTATTGTACCTCCTACACAATTTTATAAGAAACTCGAATTTAATATTCGTCGGCAGAAATGTATGAAAAGTAAAACCAACGACCGATTCGATGTTACTAAACATCAATCAAATTTTAATTTTATATATGACTTGTTATTGTTTTAAATAACTTACTTATTGTATTCTTGTGCAAATTAACTTAAATGATTTATAACATTGTATCAAATTTTACGTACTGCAGTTCAACGGTGTACGATTGTTGAAGTGTGTTTGCCTGATGATGGCCACTTGTGGCCGGAACATGTAGCAGAACTATACTGAGCATTGTCCTTGAAGTTCTATATTTGCTGTATTGTGACGGTCAAATAAAGAGATTGTATATATTGTAACACCGCAGGATGCATGAAATTAAAATTAATTCGGCGGTTCATACAGAATCATACAATGTTTAAGGACTGTGAAGTAATTTAGTGATCCCAAGTTCGTATCCTCTACTTTCCTGCAAGTGACAGCATGGCGCACGCGCGAAGGTGCAGCAGTAGCGACACGTACCGTGCAGTGTGGGATCTCCTGAATGCAGATGGTGCAACTCTGTGCACTCATGCAGTCTACACTGAGTTCTCGCAAATCTGAGTTACCCCGCGATGTTCTTTCCTGTGTGAGGGAAGAGTCTTCCATCTCGCCCTGTGTAGGGGCGCAGTGAGTTTAGTTTCAGCAGGATAGCACTAGGAAGTCTGGTGTTAAGGTAACTGAAATACGTTATATAAACTTGTTTATTTGTCACGCAACTGAAATGTACATTGTTCAGATGAATCGTTGAAATCTACACGGTGCAAGGCATAAAATTAGCTAAATATTAAGCTGACATTTAATATTGAATCAAGGCCAACTTTTACTTATCTTCTAATATTACGACTAGGAATTAAAGTCTGGTTCTTGTTTGCAAGTCAGTCCTAATACAAACCTCGATTTGCGATGGAAAGCAGGGGAATTACGTGGCATGATGCATTCATTGATGTCAATGAGTCAAATTGTACACTGTTAAGGATTTCATTTACGAAGCACAAAACTATTTCCACATCTTGAATGGCAACATCCAATTGCTAAACACATGAAATTCTGTCACTTTTTATACTTAAACCTCACATTTGTCAGATAGAGCTGAACCGATATTTATAGTCAAGTGTGGCATTTGTTGCTTTATTTCACGTAGGGCTTCATTTGATAATGGAAACCCAGGTCCAATGCATAGATGCAATAAACCGGGTATATATGTTGAGACAAGCTTGAGATTAATCCCTCTTAAATCACACCTAATAAAGAAGAGAGCCTTGAGGTTCCTGCATCTCAGAATTTGCCGGAAAATGCTTCCTGACATTGGAATGCCGGACACGTCGAGGAGTTGTAACTGCGGACATCCTTCGGCAACGTATTTTATAGCTTTCGCGCCCAATGCAGGGCAGTGCGATACATCCAGGTGCTTTAACATTTTACACGTACTTATATTCCTGAGCCCCCTGCAACGAAGCTCTGAATTTCCTTCCAAATCGAGATGCACAAGTACAGGGCTCTTCAATATGATCTTGTTTAGCAGATCGTCAATGTTTGCGCTTGCATAAGTTATACCAATGAGAGTCAAATGCGATAATGTGTCAAGGAATAAAGTTAGAGGAATTATCTTTAGCATTGGGAGTCTGCAGGCTGCCATTTCGAACGTCCTCAAGTTTCTGAAGTTTGTAACGGGAGGTATGTTCTTAAATGGACCATCAAAATCAACGTCGAGGAAGGAAATTGCATGCAAGTTTGTACATTCATTTAGAGCCTCGAGAAATTCTGGAGACAGGAGACCGTAGTGGTCATATGCCTCAAGTTGCTGCTTCTTCCGCTGCAGCAAGTAACAGATTTCGCTGTTAGGTAAGTTGAAGGCTTCACATTTCAGAATATTCAAATTGGGACAACCGTCTGCAATAGGTTTCAGTAGTCCTGCCGCTACAGTCCTTGCACCAGACGAGCGCAGAGTTAAACTAGTTAGAGTTTCGGACTGACCAATAAAGGAAGTTATTTTAAGTCCTTCTTCTGTGGGGCTAATTGTAATATGAAGGACTCTTAACTCAGTGAGACGTTCCATAGTTACTTCAAGAAGGGCTGCACGTAATTCTATGTGGGGAATTATTAATTCTGTGACTCTCCTACAGCATTCAGACAGTTTTTCTATGACATTGCAAGTTCCATAGTAGTGAAATGTTCTCATTACCGGAACATTCTCCAGCGTAAAAATTATGTAATGTTTTGGGATGTCTGCATCTGGACAGAAAATCGAGTCCTTCCATAACGCATCGTCTTCAGAAACCTTCCTCCACCGAGTGCAGACATTTCTTATACAGAGAATGATCTGATCGATACGTAAGTAGAAGAATATTTTCAGAAGTATCTTGTCTGGAAGGTCGTCGAACCCGGCCATAGTAGTTTAACCTGTAACAGACGAGGGCTCTGTGAACCTGATTGCATATTGTATCTTATTAAGTCTATATTGTGGCACATAGTTGCTAGGCGGCCACTGCACAGATGCCGTTCCTACGCAGCGGCCCGCAAACAACAGAGGAATGGTACTTTCTGCTCTGTCCGCTAAGCATTAATTGAACAGCAATGCAGGAAGGGTATTTTCTGTGCGGTCCTTTCCGAGATGTTATAAGCGGGACAGTTAGAGCTGATGGAGTGAAGTGAGTTGGATGCTGGAGTGGAGTTGTCAGACAGTCGCCAGCCGGTAAGAACGTGAGCATGGAAGCAGAGGACACTGTTGGGATCCGTCACCAGGCAAAGACTGGCAATGAGAACGGCAGACCAAGAAGACTTAGTGCTTGCTGTGGCGGACTGCAGAGTGTGTCAATTAGCGATAGCGCTAGAGCTACTTGTAGTTACGAGTTGTAAGTGTGCAGGATATCCAATTACCAATCCAAACGCCGTCTATGATAACTTCATAAATACGCGAGAACATTTTACAGGTTGGTTTTCTGGATATCGGAGTAAAACAGTAAACAGCAAAACTTTTCCATTCAAGTAGCTCCTCAGTTATCCTCACGAGGCTGAGTGGACCCCGTTCCAGACCCGCTACTTCTCAGAAAATCTGCTAGCGCCTGAAACCGAATCCGGGAGCTATAGATCTGTAGCCAGGAACTCTGACCACTAGTCCACATAGGCGGTCTAGAGAACTGGTACTGAATGTACAGAATCCCGGAAAATGGCCTTCATGGTTGAAACACGTAAAAAAGATAAATGTCGTCCCTGTGCTTAACTAATTGAACACTACGCCACGAAGACGTATGGGGGAGTGGATATATCGATCCACGTTTTCTTGACCTCGGCACTAGTTGGATGTGTGGTCAGCGTCAGGCTTCGGGTGCTGTACCTCCGAGGAAATAGTCCCCGGTACCAGTGATAGGATGTTGGGTGGGTCCCAGAGCCAGCCTTTAGGACGTATGGAAGAGGAAATTCTTAACCCTACCGGAAGTCGAACTCTGACCCCACGGCCGTTCAGCCCGTACCTAGTCGCCATACCGACTACGCTGTCCCGGAAATATGTAATTGATGTTAGATTCCGTGTTTCGTCAACGGATGTACCCATGTACGTATGTACGCAGTTCAGTGTTCAGTTGTTCTTTCATTTCCGTTAAAAAGTGTGCTCCCATGGAGGGTCCCAAGCCCAGAAGCCATCCTGTAAAATATATCACGTAATAATGAGGGTCGCTCTTTGTTCTCTGTTCGTGCTTGCTGAAGGCAAGAGCATTATAATTTTCATCTTTCCTTAATGTTCTCTCGTTCTGATATTGGAAATTTTCCACCCAGTTGACAGAGTGGCACGGGATGTTGGATACAGGAACGCATACGTCATAAGGGGATTGTAAATAGTTGAACAAAATGAATGCTGCTGTTCATTTGCCTTGCTTTACTGACCTCTCCAACATTAATGGGAACTTTAATGTCATATTAAATATTATTATTGTTATTATTTATCGTCATTAGTGTTTTCACTAAGCGAATACTGCCATGAATATACTATGCTACAAGCCGACAGGTCGCAGGTTCGATTCCCAACGAGGTCATTGGAGTTTTCAGTTTACCTAATCCTTCCAGCCGCACAATGGCCCTGAGGTCGGCTCAGCCTCTAACAGAAATGAGTACCAGGAATCTTCCTGGGGTTAAGGCTGACAACCTTACCGCCATCTGTGTGCCGACTGTCTAGAAAATATGGGAGCCTCGACGTCTCACAACTCTGTGGCCCTCCACGGCCTGTTACAGGGATAGCTTGACCTTTACTCTTAAATGTTACTGCTATTATTATTATTATTATTATTATTATTATTACTCGAGCGCTCGAACTATACGGACGTGTATTGCTTGTGCTCCCGCCCGCTTGAGTGCCTAGTGTATATCTCTGCCGCTGGTTAGGTATGGCCAGTAAGGACCACTGTCGGCTCTGCGAAAAGCCGTTTTACGGAAAGCAAAAATCTATTCGTTGTGGCGAGCGTGATTCGCGCTTTCATTGTAAGTTTCTGCCTAATTGTGTGCCGGAGCCCAGTGTGAGTGCAACCACCGGTAAGTCTGCCTAATTGTGTGCCGGAGCCCAGTGTGAGTGCAACCACCGGTAAGTCTGCCTAATTGTGTGCCGGAGCCCAGTGTGAGTGCAACAACCGGTAAGTCTGCTTACAAGTGAGCCGGAGCCCAGTGTGAGTGCAAACCACCGGTAAGTCTGCTTACAAGTGTGACAGTTGTATTAAACTCACAGGGGATGCTGCAAACGAGCATTCCCTCTGCAAAAGTAACCAGAAGGAAGCAATTTCTGCAGAGATGCAGTGTACTCCTTCGTGTATAAGGGATAAAGATTCCCTCAGCGTGCAGCTGGAAACACTTCGCACCAATGGCGTCTGTACCATGGAGATGGTGCAATCGATAGTCGTGATGCTGTCGAATCTCAGCAGTGAAGTTCAGCAGCTTAGAATCGACAACGAAGCCATGAAGATGCAAGTGCGTGAACTTCAACAGGCGCCCTCACATGTGCGATCAACACGGCGTGAGGCTGCTACATCTGCAATAACTACAGCAAAATCATACAGGGATGTTGTGTGTGCAGCGAATGGAAACCCTAATGTCTCCAAGGTCGCAGCTCCTGGTATGAATTCACGAATTCACTACCCGAGCCATTCTTTGTGACGGGTGAAAGCCCTTCCGGTTGTGATTTTGTAACGGTAGTTGAGAAGAAGCGCGTAGCCCCATCTCTTGTTAACACTGTGAACACTGTTGCCAATACCTCCAAGAAACCCAGGGTTGCCATGATCGGAGTGAGAAGCTCTTCTCTCTCTGTTGTACAGAAAAGGGTCCGTATGAAGCCCCTTTTTGTCTCTAGGTTTTCCCCAGATGTAACATCATCTGATGTTGAGACTTCTCTAAAGGATCAATTGCAGCTTGCTTCCCTGGCTTGCACCAGGCTAAAAACTAAATATAAATCATATATATCATTTCATGTTTCTGTTGCAGAGGATGACTTTCATCTCATTAATAATACCGGAGTATGGCCTAACGGCTGTTTAATCGCTCCTTTTTATGGGCGATTAAGCCCTGACCAAATTTATACTGTTGAAGAATCAGAGGCTTCTCGGCCTTGCTCATGTAGGCGACTCCGTAAATGCGGTAAACAATACCGTTGCCCAGGAGAGGACGCTTCTGTACACAGTTAATGGTTAGCAAGCCTGATAACAACACAGGTTGTTTTGCCAGGTCTCGCAAACATCCTGGAGAATGTTACCAAAACGTCAGAGGTCGTAGGACTAAACGAGTCCAACTTTACGACAATATCTGCTGCACGGACTACAATATTATATAGACTTGAAAGGATTCTGACGATGGTGTATACTGTACTTCTTCTGGCTTACTTTGGACTTCACCCATCGTCTGGTATGTAAAAGACAAAAGACCACGACGTTTCGGAAACTGGATCTGTCTCCGTCTTCAGGTGGACAGGGAAGGATAAACCTACTCAGTCCTACTGGTCCAGTGATTGAGACTAGCTCTTTCTAACGGGCCCAACTGAGTAGGTTTATCCTTCCCTATCCACATGAAGACGGAGACAGATCCAGTTTCCGAAACGTCGTGGTCTTTTGTCTTTTACATACCAGACGATGGGTGAAGTCCAAAATAAGCCAAAAGAATTACAATATTATATGTTTAACTGAGACATGGCTAAACGACATGTGTTATGATCATAATTTACTTCCTGACTGCTATAGGTTTCCGTTCTGACAGGGCGTCTGTAAGTAAGACACGTGGCGGTGGAGTTCTCACTGCCCTATCCTCCAGAATTCGCTCCTGTAAACGCAGATACGATTTAGAATCCTGCGATTCTGTGGATTCTGCTCTCGCCGCCCTCAATGCGCTGTTCAAGATGCCATGGAACATGCAATTCCCCGTGGCATCATAAACACTCACATGAAATCCCCGCACTGGAATTCGAGTTCCTTAAGGTATTATATAAGGAAAAAGAACTATTTTTACAGACTTAAAAAAAATCCGAATGTATTTGCCAAAAATTTTCCGTCTATCGTAAGCTAGTTAAGACTACAGTTAAGTCTGACAGACTTAGATGGTTGAAATCTGTGGGCGAAAATTTAAAGTCGCAACCCAAGCAATTCTGGAAATATGTGGCCTCCTTTAGGAAAAAAATTATAATTCCATCCAGCTTGAGGTTGATGGTATGTGTGAGTGTATGTTCAGATTGTACACTGCATTAGTTAGATCAAAGCTTGAATATGCGTCCGCAGTCTGGAATTCGATTACGTCAACTGATGCCAAAAAGCTGGAACGCATGCAGCAGAGGTTTGCGGCCCTTTGTCTTAATCGTTTCTTTCCTCAAGTCATTACAGTCACTCTCTTGCTCTGGAGGAGTTACAATTGCATACTTTACGCACCAGGAGACATCGCCTTCTGCTCTCTTTCTTATTCATGGCTCGAAATTCTGCCCTTCTGTCTGGAAATTGTTGGTCTCCGAGTTCCTGCTCGGTATATCAGAGACTTTGCATTGTTCAGTGTCTGCTCCACACGCAAAACTGTCCCTCTGCTAGATGTGCAGCAGCTGCTGTTGTCTGCGGGAATGTTGACGTACTCGGAGCCAGGAATGTTCTCCCCAAACGATTTGTAAATATAGTATAAATGTTAGTATTATTATTATTATTTGCATGTGCAATAAAACAATACACTGAATTATTATTATTGTCTGAAAATCTATACTTTNATTATTATTATTATTATTATTATTATTATATGCTGCTGTATTTGAAACGCAAATTCTCACATCGTGGCTTTGTCTGTGTATGTTCGCTTCTGTATCTTTATTCATGCTGTGTAATTAATATAGACTATCATTTTTGTATTTTGTTTTTAATTATTTTTGTGTATTTCTCTATTCGTGCTAACTTTGTAATTGGCCTCTGTGCTGTTAAGTTTGCACGTAAATAAACACGAATAGAATTGAATTATTATAAAAGGAAATTCTGAATGTGTGTGTAGCCGCTAGAGACGACAACGCGAGAAGTTACTGTTCGTAATTCGGGAAATTTATTCGGAAATTTTGGGCCACTCTTTTGGAAGAATGCAGCTCACGGAAATAAATTATCTCAGATGACTACGTGTGACATTCTTATTCCCTTCCCTCTAGAGTTGTTGTTTTAAGTTCTCCAGCATGGGGAAATGTGACGTCACGACGTAGCTGTTACACGCCAGGTCGCAGTACATAAAGACAGCCTTTTCCAAAATCGTTATTCTTTATAAGATGCCTTCTAATTTCGCTTGTTGTTGAATATTCAGAATATTTTTTGAGGCTTCAGTGAGTTCTGTAGCAGTGTTATCGAATATGTAACCTACACATTTAAAAGGAGAGTGTGCGAAGGTTTGAGAATATAATAGAAATAGTTACACCTGGTAAATTAGTGATCGTTTGGTGTACTTTTCAGACAAAATCTTTGAATATTATTTATAAATGTAGTTTTTTTATTGCTTGTGGGGTGGGACTAAGTCCCTTGTACTGCGGCCACTTCTTGCATATTGTACCAGCCCCAGATGATAGGTAAGGGTGATTGTGGAGCAATTGGTGGAATGAAGATTGGCAGGGGAAACCGAGGTACTCAGAGAAAACCTGCCCCAGCGCCACTTTGTCCACCACAAATCCCACTTGACCAGACCCGGGATCGAACCCGGGCCGTCGCTGTGGGAAGCCAGCGACTAACCCCTTGAGCTATGGCGCGGCCAGTATAGATTTAAATCCTACGTCGAATAAGAAAAAATACCACTGCTTTATTGCACGTCCGCCATGTTAATATTGTTTGGAGAGAAAACAATCCTCTTTGTTATGAGAATCATAGGAATCCCCGTACGCAACTCCAAAGCATAGGTGCAGAGCTACATTATGTTAAAGCTGATGAAAGCAAACATTGGCTGATTGTAAACATACATAAACATAAACACAAGGAAATACATGAGGTAAGACCCCAGATAACTTCTTAATGCCAATGTCTGTCCGCTGGACTCACCTCGACGCTGTCGAAGCAACTGAACGGTAGACAGGGACTGAACCGGACTGAACCGTTGAACTGCTCCGGCGATGTGCCCACAGCAACAGAACCAGAGTCAGGGCGCACACTCGCGGTGACACTCGACGTCACTTCGATATATCATCGATCGATTTTTTAAGACTTCACTACATTAAACTAAATGTTGGAAATAAGTATACTGGGGAGAGTCAGTAAATAAGACGCAAATAAATGTAAAACAGCTGTAATGGACACAATAGGGTTTCTGTTTATATCACTAGAGAGCAGCACAGGCTAGGTAGCAGAGGCGCAAGCGCATGTTCAGAGGATGGTTTTAACAGTCAAAATGGCGACCGTGCTTGAGGAGTTATCTACCGAAGAACAGCGTTCTGTTGTCCATATTTCTGTGGGTAAACGAACATAATGCAGAGGATATTCATAGATAAATGTTTCCTGTTTACGGTGGGAAGTGTTTGTCGCGTAAAGCGGTTCACAACTGGGTCGAGAAATTCTCCAAGGACGTTCGGAAATTGCAGATGATGCCCTAGCAGGTGCGGAAGTGACTGAGACAGCAGTCAAAAAGACTCCTCTGTCGTCACTAGGCAGCGGATCGGTAGAGACGTTAAATGAAACATCACCAGAATTGTTGGAAGCATCTTTTTCTGTGCGGTCCGTTTCGTACGAAGGAAAATAGGCGACCATTTCTTCCCAGAACTTCTTTTCTGCATAATTGCGAAATTTCCGTCAGCTTTGCCTCTGACTGCCCTGAGGAATGGTCTCGTCTTGTGTCAGGGTAGTAGTATAAACCGTACTGTAAGTTGAAGTCGTTAATCTTCGATTACAAGCATAGAGGTGTGTGTCTGCCGGATAAATCTGATACAGACACAACGCGTACTAGCTAAAGTACCCGTTGTTCACCCCTGGTATGTCTTCCTTCCATAACATTATCACAATAAATAGTAGCTAAGACTTTAAATAAGAAGTTACGCTCAACTACTGGCCTGGTCCTCAAGCATTTACGTAGTTTGCTCTCAAGAGCGCGAGACACCCAAACAAACATGTTCCTATTCTTGGAATTGTTACTACTGGAGATAGTGTTACAGCGCTGCACTTTCCAGCCTAACAACATCAGTCGGTAACTCGAGGAGCCTAGCAACGAACCCATTTTTATCACGAACGCAGTGCGGGAATTATGTTGCCTTGGACTCGAACCAAAACACGTAACAGAAACACTAATGTAATTCCCATGATTATCTGTCCAAGAGGGAACATGTTTACTTCCACCAGTCTTTACGGAAGTGTTTCGTAGAAACCGGATGGAACAGGCGGCAGGCGGATGTCACGATCTCAGCATTGTTCTTACAGAGGACTCCCCATGGACGTCCCGTTCCGCAAGCCAAATTTGGTTCAAATAGGCGCTACGGTCTGGAATATTGTGTTGCGTTAGAATGACTATACGCGGGGTTTCGGTTTGTGATTGGATTTGTTGACCACTTATACATATAACTCGTGACTACGAGTAAATATAACAACCTCACAAGTTTACACACTCTATAGATCACTGTAACTACAGCACACACAAAGTGCGCTATGTCTTCACTAGTCGTTTCCTGGTAACGGATCCTAACAATATTACGTCCTTGCCGGCTGGTGAATATCCCACAACTGATTCAACTTCCAGGCCAGCTCCCATTTCACAGCAACCTCCTACTCTTGTCTTCACTGGCTGACTAAGCTCAAGTCAAAGTCACAGTTATGAGCGACTGTCAGACAGTCTGTCTTGGAATAAAGCACCCATCTGGGGCGTAAGACTAGAGGAACAGATGACAGCTCATGACCAGATATTTATTACTGTTTTACAGTTACGGTCTTGTTTTTGTGGGGAAGAGACTACTGGGAAGACCAAGGCATAGGTGGGTGGACAAAATTAAAATGGATCTTAGAAACATAGGATGGGATGTTATGGATTGCATAAATCTGGCACAGGATAGGGACCAGTGGAGGGCTTTTGTGAACACGGTAATGAACCTGCGGGTTCCATAAAATGCTGGAAAATTCTTGAGTAGCTCCAGAATTGGCGGTTCCTCCAGAAGGGCTCAGCTCCATGAGTAAGTAAGTAAGTAAGTAAGTAAGTCGTCTCTGCTCTGCGCTTCCGTAGTACATTGTCAATCGCGGTCGCCATTTTGACTCCTGAAACCAGTCTCTGAATATGCGCATGCGTGACTGCTACCTAGACTGTCATGACGCTCGATTGTGCTGCTGCCTACTGATATTAATAGAAACCTATCATGTCCATTACAGCTTTTTTACTTCCATTTGTGAACTGTTCACTCTCTCTCCTTCTATTCGGAGGAAACCTGCCTCAGTGCCTCTTTGTCCACCACAAAACCCACATGACCTGACCTTGGATCGAAACCGGGGCTCCACGGTGGGAAGCTGTAGCCTACTCGCCTTAGCTACGACGCAGCCAAGGGCTCCGTTTAAGTTCGAAGAGCTGCCGATTGATACGTCTAATGCGTACTGTAAAGTTAATTAAGAAGTTCGAAATCCCAGGCCATCCTGCACTGCGTAATGGCTTAAACAACCGGACACTTGAGTCACAGTTTGTGTATGGGAATACCATTAAAAGGTCATTGACGTTACGTTGCTGAGGTTAGAAACCGAAGTATCGTGTTTGCTGTTGAGGGGTTACATGTTTCGTATCTTTCCTTACGAGGTGAATGTGATAAAACTGTATCGCTATAGAAAAGCAAGATGCATGTCCACTGCTTCAGCATGGGTTCCCCTATCGTTTCTTCGGTTTCTGCATCAGAGTCTTGTCTCGTTGTAACCTCATAGCTGGATAGTACATACTCTCGTATTTAAACAGTTGCATTGATGTATCTTTATTGTACATAATATATTGTCACATGTATTAGTGATTATACAATGGGTTTCAAATGGTGAATAGATTTACTGACCACTTGCAGGTCGTAACTACGTGTAACTGTAACACTATTGCTGATTTGCACACTATAAATCACTCCACGCTGTCTTCTCAGTCTGCTTCCACTAGTCTTTACTTGGTAACAGCTCTTCACAATGGCTGTTCCTCTGCAGTGTCTCCACTAGTCGTTTCCTGGTAACGAATCTTAGCAATGGAGACTCTTCCGCTTCCCTGGCCCGCTGGTTAACATAGTCAGCTCCTCCACCGAGCGGATTCAACTGCACGGCACTCACTCGTTGAACTGAACGCGATTGGTCGAGTCGTATAGCCTCGGATCGGACCACACAGAAAACACATTCATTGCCTAGCAATGGATGTCCTCTGTTGCTGTGTATTTGTTGCCGCGGGATGGGTATGTGCGTCACATTACATGTCGGTTCGAAACCTTACATCTGTCTCTGAATTAAAGGGATCGACTTCAGGCCCGAAGGGTGCTTTTTACTACACGAGTGTAATGATTGGTGTCTCGCTGAGGCGAAAGTAGAGATTGCGGTTATATGGACAGACGAGAAGGGACGCCCCTTTAAGGCATGTGTCAGTTCTCTCGTGAGTCTCTATGCACGAGCAGTTACTGCGTTACAAGCACGAAATGTTGTGAGTAGATAATGTCTCATGTCCGGAAAGTCATGAACAAGTTTCCGATTAACGCCGGAGCATGCGCAATGAGTCCCGCACGCTGGCATCGCTGATTATTGTTAGGAATGCATTGCATCACTGCGCGTGCGCTGATAGAGCTTAATCCATACAGTTCACAATACGTAACTTGGGAAGTACTTGGTATATTTAACGATGTCATATTTTATCGTCCCTTTACGTTGGTTTGTAGCGACTGGCTACTGGCTGGACGACGAAGGGTTCGGAGTTCGAGTTCTGGTGAGGGGAAAAGAATTTTCACTTCTCCAGGTCGTCAAGACAGGCTCTGGGGTCCACCCAGCCAATGAGTACCGGGGGTAAAGCGGCTGGAGTGTGAAGCCATCTACTGACTATAACACGCTGCCTTGTGGGACTTCCGCTTTTATCTCTTTGAGATTTGAATATTCGCTTCCTTATTCTGAATAGCCATGTGGCCCGTTCTGATAAGGAGTCTTGTGATTTTTATACAGCTATAATTTCGTGTTAAGCCGATAACATTGGCCGCTCGCTCGAATGCTGGGATCTTGAGTTCGAATCCCACTCCAGGCATGAATGTCTGTGTGCGTTTACTCTGTGTCTGTGTTGTTCTGTGTGCAGGTAGCGGCCTTGCGACGGGCTGATCCCCCGTCAAAGGAACCCTACAGATTGTGTATGGGATTAAGAAACTCAAACAGCCGCCAAGGTCCAACAAAGGGCTATAGAGCCGTAGATAGATAATTTCGTGTTGATAGACACAGCAAACCCCTGCTACTCCGGATCGAAACATGAACAAATGAAAATTGCTCCTCACGGTTGGTACACACTTCAAAAGACACATGTCATGTAGGAAGGAAGACAAAGTGAGACAGTTTCTTTAAACACGCATTGTTACGTTCAGAAACAGGCATAAATTCTGAGTCCTCTAAGATAAAGATGTCCCTGTGCTCAACGAATTTAGGCATTACACCATGAAGGCGTATGGGGGAGTGAATGTATAGATCCACATTTTCTTCATCTAGGCACTACTTGGAAGTTAATGGTCACCTTCACGTCCCGGCCGCCTTACCCCCCGGGAAACACCGCCCGGTACCCGTTGTGTAGGAGGTTGAGTGGACCCCGGAGTCGGTACCTGAGAGGTTGGATCATGGGTTTGAATCCCACTGAAGGCATGGATGTCTGTCTGCGTCTCTTCTGTGTTTGTGTTGTTCCGTGTAGGTAGCAGCCTTGAGTTGGGCTGATCCCCCGTCCAAGGAGTCCTACCGGCTGCCTAAGATTAAGAAATTGAAGTGAAACAGCGTTTCACGGATACGGGGTGCTGCAAGTGGGAGCAAAAGAACATGGATAGACAGGCAGGAAGACAGGCGGGCGGACAGGTGTAGAGAGGCTGTAAAGCTATTTAGGTTCCTGCTGTCACGTTACAGCCTGATATGGACCTGCAACAGTGCAGAACTGCACTTTGCATGACTGTGCAGGAACATTTTATAGCTTACAGTAGGTGTAGAGAGACTATGGGGCTGTTAGGTTCCTGCTGTCACCGTACAGCCTGGTAGAGAAGTTTAGTTTTCTTCAAACCCCCACATCTTGCCTAGCGGCAGACATACAGGTGCCATGAAAATGTATGTGTAATTTTAGCGGGTCGCGAAATCTGCCACGAAGTTTGAGAACTCCTGATGATCTAAAGAGAAGACGCGTGGAAGAGGAAGGAGAATATTTTCTTCTCCCTGTGCAGACACTCCCGGTTCACTTGGCAGCACTGCAGTACACATAGGAACTTGCAAACGGGCGTCTGCTGTACGCACGCACGCACGCTCTGCTGTTTCGAATATAAATACTGCCGATATTCCTAGAAATCAAGTGTTATAGAACTTCAGAAATAGACACTGTGAATCGGGGATTTTCATTGCGAGTGCGCGCGTGTGTATTGTCTCGCTGTTCCCAGTCGCTATGCATTTCTGAGAATATTGAGAGGATATGTTCTGAACAGGACGCCTGTGCATCCACTTCGGACATGCTCTTCCTGCATTCAGCACGCCCAGCAGTAAATTACAAAGCTTTCAATTATTGTGTTTTCGGACGTTATGCATCATCCTGGTTTCTTTAATTTACAACACAGAATTTCGGAGGCTGGATTCTGTCTCTGTCTTCAGGTAAAAGCTGCTTAGTTGGGGCCAATCCAGAGAGATAGTCCCCGTCTCCGGAGCTTTTAACATTTGAATATTTTAATATTTTGTCTTAGCTCCCGTAGACGTTTTGTGTTGTGCTTGGCCTTATATGCCTTATCCTGTGTTTTGCAGATTTCCGGGGATAGAGAGGGTCCAAGTGAGTAGGTTCCATACATAGTACAGACTCCGAAACATTGTGTCTCTAAATAAAAACAGGAAGATGTGTGATGTCCAAAAACACAATAAATATATCATCACACATTTTCAGATCCTAAGTTTTTGAATACTTTTTAGATCTGAGTTTACGATTGGTCACGATCCGTTCAAAAAGACAAAGAGGCCGAGAATCGCGATTTCCACGTTTCATTAAACAACTTTTCAGTATGACAGCGTAGCCTTGTCAGTTAGGCTTTACAGTTTCGAAATGGCAACTTTCCTGTGCAATCCTGTGCGGTAAGGGTAAGGTAAAGGTGTCCCTATGCTTAACTAATTAAGCGCCACTCCACGAAGGCTTATGGGGGGGGGGAGTGGATTAATAGATCCACATTTTCTTGACCTCGGCGCTAGCTCGAGGTGAGCTTTCAGCTTCATGCCCCGGCATCTTTATCCCCCGGGAAAGTGCCCCGGTACCATTCGATAGGAGGCTGGGTGGACCCCAGAGCCGGTCTGGGCGACGTGGAGAAAAGAAAATTCTTGACCCTACCGGGACTCGAACTCCGACCAGCCCGTAGCCAGTCGCTATGCCGGCTGCGCTATCCCGACTCCTTATACAAGCCCGTCGAAGTAGAATTTATTTACAAAGCGGCCCAGCTATGAAAGAGTTTAGAGATGGTGCTGTGGACCAATGGTGGGTTGATAAGCGGCAGGAGAAATGGGACTGGAGAAAACTTTTTCCACCACACACCCGCACATGGACTGCCCTGGCATTGAAACCCGGTCAGCATCTACCTGCCCGAATTTTTGGCGTAGACCAGCGTGACATTAACTTGACATGCATGGGACATGTGTGGCTGTTCCTGTGAAACGACCAGTTATCCAGTAGCTGGGTCTCACTTGTCGTGCCGTCGTGTCACGAAGCCGCTGTTATTCCTAGACAGCCTGTACCCGGAACAGAACGCTCAGATGGAACAGTTGTCCTTCAGTTGTGGCGCTCCTCCTTTGTAGCAATGACTGATGTAATTCCCTTGCGTGCAAATTCAATTATGTCGTCTCCTTGCTTCTAAACAATACTGGATGAAGTGTCCGGCCTGTGTTTATGGTTATTACAGTCTGATTCACCATGCCCCTAACCTCACAAATACTGTCCACTCTTTTCATATTTCTCATTAGAATTACACAGACAATACATTACAAATATTTGTCCTTGTACGCAAGTTATAAGTGTGCGTTTATTCTGCGTTTGTGCTGTACTGTTTGTAGGTAGCGGCCTTGCGACGGGCTGATCCCCCGTTCATGGAGTCCTACTGACGTTCTTCAGGATTGCGAAACTGAAAATGCGACCAGGACCCAAGAGGGCTGTAGAGCCATTGGTGAATAAATTCATTCGCTGCGTTGCAAATCAGTTTCCAGTTAGGCTACACGCAAAGCATAGCGCGCGTGTGGAACCAACCGTCACTGCTCCCACGCTGTGACGTGCTCTTGAAGCTGGTGATGTGCTTACGTGGCATGAGCAGAATGAGCAGAAGACTTCTTTATATTTCGTATTCACCCATCGAGGCGACAGTCCGAAATTTATCAGTTTTTACTGATTACATTGAATTTTAGTCGGCGGTTATGTTAAACCTAAAACTCGTCGAAAATCATCATCATCATCATTGGCACTACAACCGTTTGTGTGTCTTGGTCCGTCTAGGAGCGATCTCCAGTCATCCCTTTGTTTTCCAGTTAACGACACTCGAGTTCCTCAAAATCTTCTCCACACATCCATCCATCTCATTCTTGGTCTACCTTTCTTCCTTTTCCCTTCCGGTTTTACAGTCATTATTTTTTTATAATTAATTTTCTCTCCTTATAACATATCCTGACTATCTCAGTCTCTTTATATTAATTCTTGTAATTGTGTCAGCATCATTAAATAATTATAACGTCTTTACCAGACCCAATTGCTTCGTAGGTTCTTCTTAAAACCTTTATCTCGAAACCTCGAGGCAGTGCTTCGTGTGCCCTGCCCAGAGCCCAGCTCAGGTCCAGAGGGCACTTGGCATTTATTGGGATTTCAACAGTTTCAGCATGCCCTAACACATCGACTTCATATTACAATTCTGCGTTTAATTTCTTCTGGCAATTTTTTTTTTCAGTTTACTAGAGACCGAAGATGTATAGATTCTGTCACAACTTCAAAAGCATACGCGAATGAATAACGAAACAGCGATTGTGCGTCACGTTTAATTTTATTCTCCTTCGTTGTAGTTATATCAGTATTCGATTATAAATATGAAACTGCTAAGAACAGCCGAGGGTAA
The DNA here is from genome assembly GCF_002891405.2 of Cryptotermes secundus. Lineage (NCBI taxonomy): Eukaryota > Metazoa > Arthropoda > Insecta > Blattodea > Kalotermitidae > Cryptotermes > Cryptotermes secundus. Next base: position 192,607 of record NW_019727392.1, on the reverse strand, counting down.
CCTGAATATCAATTCACGTTCTATGATAACTCTTCAATATTTCAGTTGCGCGATCATGGGCGTAGAATCTCAGTGGTTTAATACGCTTGGTATGTAATACCAGGGAGAGTCAGTAAGCGTGTCACAAATGGGAGTAAAACAGCTGTAATGTGCGTATCAGTAGGTAGCAGCACAGTCCAGCTTCATGACAGTGAAGGTAGCAGACGCGCATGCGCATATTCAGTAGTCAAAATGGCGACGATGCTTGAGGAGTATCCTACCAGAGAGCAGCGTTCTGTTGTGTGCGTTCTGTGAGAAAAGAAGAAAACTCCCATTCAAAAGATATTCCTAAAGAAACGTTTCCTGTTTACGGTGGGAAGTGTTTGTCACGTAAAGCGGTTCACAACTTGGTGGCAGACATTTCGCTGGTGACGAGGTAGAAATGGAGGTTCGGATGTAGCTGAAACAAGAATTTTGACGCACTGATAAAGCGTCTACATTACTACAAGTGTAGTAATGTTGATGGAGGATATATCGAGAAATAAATGCTTTTCCAGTTTCGAATATCACACGTTTTATGTTTTATATCCATTTGTGACCTATTTACTGACTCTCCCTCGTATGCAGATTATCAGTAAATGAACCGCTCTCACTTGATTCATCACAGGCAAGGATCTTCGTGCCGCTGGCCATTGTGACCGCACATGTCGAAACGCCAGATCGCCGTCACATCGGGCAATGCTGTTAGTGTAGTAGCTCGGTGCATTTGGTGACCTCATATCACGAGGGGCGAATGACAGATCAGGGTCAATGGCATTTCTAAAAGTTCGAGTCAGTCAGTTCCATCCTTCGCCCATTAAAGCTATGTAAAGATAGCTGCAGAGCATTTCTGGACTTGAATCCATATATCGGTTATGTTTTACAGAGGCCATATGCTCAGCGACACTTTTAAATCGCTTTTTTTTTCTTTCCTGATGAGCTAATTGTAACATCAAGTTGTACTTCGGGTTCCTGTGTCGTGTTAGCAGTTGTTTTGTCTCCTCGTTCCAGTCGAAGGGCTGTTTTCTCCTTTCACCATTAAGATAAGGAAAATTGGGCTTAGATTTCACGTATTGTGAGCTTCACTGTTTCCATGACATCACTCAGTCCATTAGATGCGTAATCATTATACGGGGTGGCCATATTTTCAGTACCTACGATGTGTCCTCGAGATATACAGAATGACCTTGAAGTTCGGTGCCATGTCTATTGTTTAAAGAACGCCTCTTCAGGTAACAACGCAACAGAAAATATAAGTAAGAAGTAAGAAAGCCTTCCCCATGACAGGCTGTGGAAGCCCATAGGGTTGTGACACGTCGAGGTTTCCACATTTTCTAGACAGTCTTCTGACAGATGGCGGTGAGGTCAGCCTTACATGCCGGCGGCCATTTACCCGCAGGAAGATTCCTGGTCTAGTCACTTGAACGGTCATATGCTTGACCGCCGCCCAGTTTAAGCCTCTTATACTTTCTATGTCGGGCTTCGCCTTGTCCAATATTACGAACATTTTCGTTGTCATGATTTTGTATGACTTCTGCTTGTTGCCTGCATAATTTTATTATAAAGTCATATACGTACGGGATTTTAAATGCCATGTGCAAGTCGCGGACCGGTGTGTGCCTTGAAAAATTGCCAATGGTGCGGAGAGCCTTGTTTTGTAGGCGCTGCAGTTTCACTAGATGGGTGTCTGCCGCAAACTCCCAGGCGGGACTAGCATAAGTCATTACGGATCTAATGAGAGCTTTGTGGAGGGTCAGCTTAATGGTAGCGCTTAATCACTCACTTTTGAATATGGAGTACAATCTTATACATGTTCTGAAGGACTTGGCTTCGATCATTTCTATGTGCAATCTCCATGTAACCCTCCTATCAAAGATTACTCCGAGATATTTTACACACTTTACAAATGGAATATATTTCCCATTCACTGCAAGATGAGACACAGGCGGACGAAGACTGATAGAGAAGTGAATTCCCTGAGCCTTAGCTTCATTAATTTTGATATTCCAGCGCTCACACCAGGTCGCCATTGAGCTGAGACCGCGCTGCAGTTTTCTACTTAATAACAAAACCATCACTGCGATCTGTCGCCTACAGACAGGTGTTATCTGCAAAGATGAACGCCATGTGTTGTGTGAAGGGGGGAGGGGGCATCATGTATGTACATATTGTAAAGAGTAGTGGGCCGGACCGAACCCTGTGGCACCCCTGCTTGCATCTCCCTTGGCGTAGGTACTTCGCCTTCCAGTGAAACACTGAATTTTCGTTGCGAGAGAAATGATCCAATAAGCTTGCTTAAGCTTGTCGAAAACTCCAGTTTTGACACTTTATATAGCAAGCCCGAGTGCCATGTAGTATCAAAGGCTTTTTCGGTGTCCAAGAACACCGCCATGTGCTTTTGGAATATTTGCAGAATCACTTTCTCCAGTAGTTTTCCTGTTGTGGACAGGAGGCTAATCGGACGTACATTTTGAGGGAATTTTGGGTCATTACCGGGTTTCGGTGAGTCTGTGACTTTTGCTTCCTTACAGCGACTTGGAAAATGGGACAGCCAATGACAGTGATTGAATAAATGTGTCAAATGTACAAAAGGTCGCCTTGGAAGATTCATTTGGAATGCCATCAATTCCGTAGGCCTTTCTAAATTTCAAAGAATTTATTAATTTCTGTAAGTCACATGGTCTTATCCTCTGAGGGGGGCTGTTGTCTACGTCTTCGAGTAGAGCTTGAACTCTAGCCTCCACCCGCCGTTCATGGTTTTCATCACACAAATGATGTTCTGTGAACCGAATTTCTAAACAGTCAGCAATTGCGTTGGCTATCTCGGATGGGTGAAATTTAAGGCCTAGCAGTAGCTACTCAATTTTATCGTGTCACACAGCTGTTGCCAGGCAATGGCTGACTCTCTGGCCCCACAGTTCGTACTTTGAGCGCAAATACCAAGATACTTAAGTGGTAACTGTTGGCACCAGTGGCGGGCTCTTGTGGACACGGTACTGAACTTTCAGGTTCCATAAACTGCTGGGAATATCTTGACTAGCTTGTCAATTGTTACGTTCTCAATAATGACTCAGATGCACAGAATTAGATAGAAACTAGTTAGTTAGAGAACCTAATTTCCTCTGAAAAGGGCACTGCTCTATTCACAGATATGTTCAGATGCAAACGAAATGTCCGCTCAATGAAATAACTTGTCACTGCTCACGTTAACACCTCTCAGAAGAGGGTCCTGCTAAACGTTATTTTTCGGTGTTGAATTTTTTAATACTGTCACGATTTTAGTGACTATTGACGACTCGCAGGGCTGCTTATAACATTTCGGCACGGACCGAATACAAAACACCGTTTCCAACAGTTATTCCATTCTTGTGTTCATGTCTGCTGTGGTGACCACGTGATCGCTACTGAGCCATGGCCTAGCAACGGCCATTGTTTGAAGAGCCATTACTTAACAGTGGCTGTTATATAGTTCCTTATTTCGCGGTCGTTGCCTAGCAGCGGTTCTACATGCCACATGACTATTCTATTAAAAACGGAGACAGACGTAAGTATCAGTCTGATGCGACGAACAGTTGTGACTTTTTGGAAGGCGTTAACTGATATTAGGCACTGAGACCCCCTCTTAAATGTTAGGCAGCTTGTCCGGGTTGGCATTCCTTACTCAGATATGCTACATGCACGCACGCACGCGCGCGCCGTATAAATAAAGGCGCCGAGTACTTGCTGGCGCCAATCTGTGATTTGAGTTTTAATCCACACGCTGGTGCCCTGAATTATGAAATTCTTCTTGGCACACGAATCTCTCATACTTCATGCATAGGTTCGTCTTTCTGGTTAGGAATTCTATCACCACCACGCCATCATCTTCCGTCGTTTCGAACTCGCAAATGTCCACACAGAAATTCTGTTCAGAATTGTTTGAACGCCATGTGCTGTATTGCCGACTGAGCGCAAGAACGTGTTTATGCTTGCCACGTGTTATTGACAGAGAGATAGGGGATTTCCACTTCTACAGACCACCCACGGGTTTCGCTAAACTTAAGCACGTGGGTACCAAACATCAACACTTTGAGTCTATTACTTAAGAGCTTCCCTTTTTTATCGACTCAAGTTTAGACTAAGTTATGGGCTGGTTCTCATGAAACAGAGATTGTATTGTGGGCAAGAGAGTGTTGGATTGTGTTGTGGTTTCTTTGCAGTGAACTAGGTGTGAAGCTGTGCATGTCGGAGTGATTTCAAGAGGCGAAGTGTTGAAGTGGCGATGTATATGAAAATGTCATTCATGTCTGTGCATATGGCTCAGAGGCTGGATACTTATTCCTATCAATAAGAAGGAAAGGGCATTGACGCCAGTGCTAAGTGCACAGGAAACACTTCCCGTAAGTAGGATTTGTCATCACGACAGTGGCTGCCCCCTCCTTCTGAATTCCAGAGAATAAAGCATACACCCCCAGTGGTAAATATGACTGCAGTTGGTGGGCGGCTCTTATGCTATGTATCTTGCTGTGGTTTTCTCATGGATTTCCGCCGCATCTGTGGTCTAGTAATCAGAGCTCCTGGCTACATATGTAGAGGTCCCGGGTTCAATACCCGGTGCTGCCGGAATTTTTGAGATTTGGATTTGGATTTGGAACGGGGCCCACTCACCCTCGTGAGGATAATTCAGGAGCTACTTGAATGGAAAAGTAGCGGCTCAGAGAAACGAGATTGACGGCCATGGGAATCCGTTGCGCTGACCACGCCACACCCTCTATCCGCCAAAGTTGGCACTAACTTCGCCGACAAGTGGCGGTCGCTCGTTCGGTATAGTTCGCTTTCGGACTAAAAGCCACGGAGTTTTTTTTTCTCCAGACTATTGTGCGGTAGTAACCACAAAATGGGCGATTCCTTCCCGTTCAGGAGGGTCAAATTTTCCTCTCAATTCATTCAAGATAAATGACCTTTACATATCGTACAGTTTTTTTTTAAATAACCTGCGAACTTGACACATTCCAGGACGTTTCTCTGTCGACCTTGTCCCCGAAACATTCGGAACGTAACTTGTACCGCTTTCTGCATGCCATAAGCAGACAAACAGAAAAGTAGAGAGGTAAAGCTGTGCCTGTAACAGGCCGTGCAGGCCCAGAGGGCTGTGAGACGTCGAGGTTCCCACATTTTCTAGACAATCGGTTCACAGATGGCGGTGAGTTTGTCAGACTTACGCGCCGGCCGCCCTTTACGCCCAGGAAGATTCCTGGTACTCATTTCTGTTAGAGGCCGAGTCGACCCCATGGCCATAGTGCGGGTGGAAGGATTAGGTAAATTAAAAATATCCAGTGACCTCATTGGGAATTGAACCCGCTGCCTTCTGGCTTATAGCATAGTGCCTCAACCAACTACACCACCGCGATCATAAACAGATAAGCAGCAAGTGAACAGTGGGAATGTTAAAATCTCAAATTGATCTGGTCCTCTGGGAAGTCCCAATTATGTGGGCCCGTCTGCCCAATATAGACCTTGCCGCAGACGGGTCGCTCCGTGGACACGAGGTTGAAGGAGCATCAGCGGCACATCCGTCTCGAACAACCGGGCAAGTCGGCCGTAGCTGAACACAGCATCGATCTGGGACACCGCATTCAGCTTCAGAATACCTCCATCCTCGCCACCAAGACCCGCTATATTAATCGCATCATTAAGGAAGCCATTGAGATCGAACTCAAACCCCCCGGGACATGACGCCAGATCCACAAGGCTACACAGGCCATGACCGACTAACATAGCAACCCCCCA